>NC_044204.1:25222872-25525179 GCF_900880675.1 Sparus aurata | reverse complement strand
TATGTGGGGACAGCTGAAGGCATATCAGGGCCTCTTTAACAGTCTAACATTTATCTTCATACATCTTCCTTCTCAAGACAGCCCATGAATTTCTCAAAAAGAGCCTCTGGTCACACACACACACACACACACACACACACAGACGCACATACTACACACACCCTCCACATAGCCTAAGGAGAGACAGAGCAAAAGAGTGAAAGAAAGTAAAATTGGAGGACGGTGTTGTTTAATTTTTTAAAACCACATTTTACTCTGCGCTTATGCCATTTTAGTTTGATTTAATTTAAAGGAACACAGCCACAGAGAAAGCAAAGCAAAGAAGTACACTGATGGTGGTGAATTTCCAGTGAAGTGCAGTAATAAATACTCTCTCTGTCCTTCTTTTCTTCTCACCCCCCTGTCTTACATGTCCCTCCGTCTGCGTCTGATGCTCAGCTCATGTCCCCCCTCAGTCCACTCACCCGTAACCATTCTCACTCTGCTTCACGGTGCTCCGTCTCCATTTTCAATCGCACAACATCATTCCCCTTTTTCCTTTATCTTGGCCCGCGAGGCACACACCACCTACACGCACCTTGAACTGTGATTGGATTTTCACATATGCTGTATGTGTGTGGTGCCTGTGCACGTGTGTTCTTGATGTGTGTCTTATAATCGTTGATTAAGATTTTTTTTCTTGTACACGTACTTCCCCGAAGCCTTGCCTTTCTCTGAATGTAAACATGAGAAAGGTAATTGATTTTCATTTTTCACTTCAACCCTGAAGGTAAAATACACCACATGGTGCCTTTTCCTTCATGTCCCAGACAAGCTGATAGATGCTTTAATCCTAGAATTTAGTTTTTTATTTGGAGATAGGACTTTTGACAATGCATGAATGAACATGCAGTTCAGCCTTTTGGGTTTTTTTCCAAATCCAAGCTAAGCTCCAAGATATTGCAGCTGTTTGGTAAGAGTCTGAACACACCGTGACGGAACTAAACTGATTTTGTGAACTATTTTATATTCAAGACAAGCTGTACGCAGCAAAATAGAAAAATAAAGTACACACTCTACGTTAATACTTTATAATTTCTGATTACAGCAAAAGTGTGTGCTAAACAAATTCTTATTTGGAGAGACCTGTGTGAAATTTCTGATGAGAGTGTGCATCATCTAACACACTTTTACGGTATGTTTGCGCACAGAACAAACGCTGGTGAATGCAAAATGAAAATCAGTCCATTGGGACTCCGAAGCTGGCAGAAGCTCCAATCTGCTGTCTGTTTACCTTCTCAGCTGACTGTTAAGGAACAGAACAAGGGAGCAGAACAAGGGGAGGTGGAGGAAGGGGGAGAAGTGAACTGTGGTGGCCTCAAGACAGAGGGGCAAAGGGTTGAAGGTGTGTGAAGGAACAGGAGGAGAGAGTGTTGGAAGGTCTGGCAGGAATTGTGAGTTGTAGTGGAATGGACAAAGCCATATTCGACCTGCATATTGCCGGAGGTAAAAGGTCAAATTACATATTTGCATTTAATATTGGTAATCACCACTTTGAGCAAGTTTTTTCAACAAGTCATTATCTTGTTCACAGGTATTCTTTCAAGGAGTTGGGGGCTCCCGATGTTGCAGTGCCGATCACCATCATCAAATGCAAATAGAGGATTTGGTTTTCACTTCTGGGACCCTCGTAGTCACTCCAGCAGTTTTACACATTAAAGTGTGTTAAGAGTTTTTGGGGAGTACTACTGCATATGTGAAAACGAAAGTAGCATAAAGCCCTTTGGGGCTCCAGAGGTAGCACCCTGTAGTCTGTTAAATGTCTCCAGTGATGTCACTCAGTGGCTGTGTGTTATGCAGAGACCAGGTTTTAAAAGGGAAGAAGTATGAGCAGAATCATACAGTACACACATCAGACAGTCCAACAGTGTTATAGGAGTGCAATGCTAGATCAGTGGATTGCGTACCCATAATTCAACTTAACCACTGTGTAAAATTACTGGAGGCAATTTATCAGATTACATGCAGCTTCCTCTGGATCCTCAGAAGGCTTTATACTATTTTTTTTTTTACAAGCAGTAGTACTGATCTGTAAACATACTATATTTAAAATGGTGGAATTACCCTTTAGATATGACTTTGTCCACTTCACTACAATTTGCAATTCCTGTGACCATTCAACTCTCCCTTCTCCATTCCTTCACACTCTATCAGCCCTTTGCCCTTTTGTCTTCAGGCCACTACAGTTCACTTCACACACTCCAGTCTCACACTGCCTCCCCGGATGAGGACAGAAAATTAACCTTATAGATCCTGAAAGATGTTTTTTTTTTTTATCTGGTGTCCACGAGTCATTATCTTGTTTATCCACAAGAGAAAAAAAAATGTGTCTGTCAGGACAATGGGGGCTCTGGCATCACTGTATTCTCAAAAACTCACAACTCTCAAATGTGCAACTTCAATTTATTCTTTATTCCACCAGTCAATCAAAAGGTGTATCGATAAATAATAATAGGGATGTTTCCATAACAAAACGTGGAGGAAAAGCACACACACCTATCCTGATGAAGTGCTTGCATGTCTTATATGGACTCGTGTTAGGCCGTGGTCTGGCTGCATGTTTATTGCCTTCATCTGTAAGTATATGTGAGCGTAAATGCCCATCAGGTCACTGTTATTATTCTGTGAGAAAGTGTTTGCCCAAACATTAGTGTTTATAACTTTAAATAAATGCATTGCCCTTATAGATATGCAGAATTACCATTATCTTTTTTTCCCTATTCAAGTAATACACATTTACTGAATTTTGAAAACACTGGTTAATTAAAATGCAAATCAACAACTGTTATGCAAATGTTCTTTAGAGAGTGTAACAAGACTGCAACAGTAACTCCTGTATTTCTCTGCTAAATGGTGTTCCTTTGTTGTCTCCCACCGAGGAAGACAGTTATTTGAAATTTCAGGCACTTACATTGAAGTTTTTCTTTGTTGTGAAAATTCAAACTGTGCATAAACTCAGGTGTGTGGGAATGTACTTAATGAGCCTTTAACATTAGCATAACAAAGCACATGGATCCCTTATTTCAGTGCATTCTGTTGTGCCTATGACTGTTTCTAATGATGTATGAAATCACGGAATGTAACAAAGACTATTATTGTGGAATAGATTGGCTATTAATATAAAACAAGTGAAGCGGTCTGCCTCCAGAGACAAATATCATTTGTGCTGATAATCCAGCTTTTTGCATTAGACATAAGGTCAGACATACACCCGACTTTTTTTTTTTCTTTTTTGCAATGTTAAGCTGATTTATTTCTAAATGGAAAGGTCATGAACAGCATCACAGTATCTCCCCTTCAGTTTATTACACTGTAGCCAAATTATAATTGCAAATGAGAATGAATGTCTCCACGAGGTTGACATTTCTCAAATCCAAACTCCAAGGTGAGGACCACCAGGGGCAACTGAGGCGCAGTCACAAGTTGATACATATGTTCCATTGTCTGAAACCAGCTATCTGAATGATTGTGATTGAAGTCAACGTTCTTTTCTCCCTCCTGTCCTTTCTTCCATCTTCTTCCCTCTCTCCCTGTCTCTTTCTATTCACATCCACACCCTTACTCGTGCAGAACGACTACCGCAAGCTCTCCATGCAGTGTAAGGACTTTGTGGTGGGTGTGCTGGACCTTTGTCGGAACACAGAGGAAGTGGAGGCCATACTGAACGGTGACGTGGACCTGTGCCCTCCGAGCCCCTACAACCGACCCTGCCTCAGCCGCGTCAAACTGGCCATCAAGTATGAAGTCAAGAAGGTGAGACATTTTGTTCACATTCAATGAAACTACACATGTAAAGTCTAAAATCGTGTTGCAAGAATCCAGTCCTCCAGGACCATCAACAACCACTATGATGTAACCATGGATTATTTGTTCATGCTTTGGTAATTTCCTCCAAAGCCAAAGACATTTTATAACTCTTTCACATGCTGAGTAGTACTCCCTTTAATAAGTAAACCTGATGTTGATGTGTAAAAATGGCATAGTGGCCCTTTATGATCAGGAGGGAGTAGATGATGGCCGTAGGATTTTAAAAGCACTGACCAATAACCTGTTTTGTGGTTCTGATATGAGGCGTGGTTGGAGGATCTACACATCCACCCTGCCAAGAATCCCTGAGCAAGACACTTAATCCCTGCCAGGTACTTTAGATGATGGTCAAATGAAGAACATATTAAAACATATTAAAAACATTGCAACCACATCCTGTTCTCTTTAGGATTATTTGGTTTATTGGGTTCATTATAATCTGTGGGTGCTCTTAATTATAACTTTAACTTGAGCACATTATTAAATGTTGGCTCTAATTATTTCCTCAAAAGTCAATTAAATACAATGCATGCCGTAATCTAATAATACATTTTGGGGAGGATTACATGTGTTTTATTGCAGTGTTTAAACGTTTACTTTTTGTAAGCTAGTGTCTTTTAGACATTTTATGCACATGCACGCACAGTATGTGTTATTTTCATGCGTGTGGCCTCTGAGGGACCTCTGTAAACAGCAAACTGGCCTGTATGTCAGAGAGCTAATCCCTGCTGAGCAGAGGTGTTCTTACAAAATGTCAAACCAAATTCTTTTTTCCCGATTTCTCCCTACAACACTCGCTCTTTTTCTCACTCATCTCTGTTTGACCTTCATGAGCTAGATATTTACTCTAAACAGGTATATCCCAGGTGTGTGTTCCTGTGTGTGTGTGTGTGAGTGTGTGTTTTCATGTGTGTGGGTTGGGGGCTACACAGCCTTTTCGAGCTGTGTTTTTATCCTGTACAAGAGAGCGTGACCAATACACAGAGAGCTAATTATACAGGAGGCAAGCCAGAGGAGAGGAGGGGCAGATCGCCATGGAAACCAGGTGGAGACTGACTTCATGTTGATATGTTGATGTACTCAGGCAGGGTTCATGTCATGGGTCAGTGGGTTTATAGACCGGTCACTGGGCATCACTGGAAAACTACACTGTTAACCACGATTTGGTGTGCAGTGTTTATGGTTTCCCTCTGAATGCAGAAATGATTGATTGGGTGCACATTATCACATCATGTGTATGCCTTTTGATTGGTGGATGGGAGCAGAGGATGTCGATCGTCAGCTTAGATAAATGCTTCCTTTTATGCAACGACCATGAAGGGTCGGTGATGGGTGGGGGAAAAAATTGATAAAGGGAGAAAACAAAGGGAAAATGAAGAGAGACCAGGTTTGACCAGAGCAAACCTGTTGCCCAGATCTTAGATATGATTGATAAACAATACGCAGACTCAGAGTTTGATTGTTACACTGGTCGACCTCCTACTGAACATCGATCGCTCTGTCGTCCACATCCTTCCTCCAGCTGGAACAAAAACATCTATCCTTTCCTTCCTTAGCAGAGCAGCGGAGGCTTTCATTTATCACGTCCTGTCATGGAGTGAAGTCGTCAGTAGATCCTGAAATACCAGACCGAGCCTTATTTAATAAAGCAAACATGTTTAAGTAGCGAATACAAACACTCAGTGCTTCTCATTCGCTGCCTGCTCTCTTTTGCGTACTGTATGTTAAATGGATTTTTCCCAACCTGCTGTTGATATTTTTTCATTCTAAATGAAGTCAAGTGGCAACCGTGAGTACAAACATGTTGTGAGTAATATACTTTGATTGTAATAAATACACAACAGATGTGAATATAAAAGCAGCCTGCACACTCAGCTGTGCATGAATATCTTTATTATTAACATAGAGAGGAGCCCCAGAAGACCACTTCATGAATATATAGTTAATCTTTTAACCATATTACTTTTATTGTCATTGTGGTGACGTAATTCAAAAGCACATGAAAGTACCTTGTACCTTTTCATGGTTAGTGTAATATTTTATTCAGCGATTGGCAGTGGTTCAATTCCCCTGGTCTGCATGTTGAAGTGTCCTTGGACAAGATACTGAACCCCAAACTGCTCTTGATTTGCTGGTCGGCACCTTGCATGGCAGCCACCGTCATCAGTGTATAAATGTATGTATGAAATACTGTAAGTTCCTTTGGACGAAAGCATCTGCCAAATGCCCTAAATGTAAATCTCTACAGAAATTTAGAGAGTACATTTAATCTGCTGCTTTTTGCATTAACATCCAAACAGGATGTTGGAGTGGGACATAAAGAATGCAGCGGTTGCTCAGATGCAAGTAGGACCATGAAAAAAACAATACTTCGAAGAAATAAACAATCCTGCTCTGTATAATAGAAGACAGAACAATCAACCATGTTATATAAAAAACACAAAAAACTGGATTTTCAGAGGAAAACAACAAAAAAACTGCATCATGTTCCAACTTGTACAGCTCTGCTGAAACAACCACTGGTGTAATTTGTTTACACTGTCCCTGGAGTGTTGTTTCCTCGGGTAAATCCAGTGGTGGTAGAAGTATGAGATCATTACCGAGATGTAGCAATACAAATACAAATGTACCTCCAAAGCAGCAAATTCTGAAGTATGAAACATAAATGCACTATTGCAGAATGACCCCGTTCAGAATGTCTCATATAAACTCTATATTATTGGATCATTATTAGTGAAGCATGAGCCTGTTAAGAGCATTAAATGTTTGTGTGTACAAAGGCTCCAGGATAGTTTGTGAGATCAGATTGTTATTCTCAGTATGTTGTTTATCCACAGGGTTTGTTTTTCTTCTTTTTTTTTTTACAAAATATTGAACCCGAGATAACTACGCCCGCTTCCAGCTTGTTAAATAATCCTACCTCTTCCTGTTTGTGACCACGGGGCCATTTCAGTGTAGCTGCCAGAGATGCAGCTTCACGTTGTTTTCTCAATATTCTGCTAAAGACATTACACACCCCTGAAAGGATCTGTAAAATATTCTGAGCGAATTAGTATTGCTTCTCTGTGAATGTCCTCACTGATGCTGTTATGGCTGTTCCTCTCTCTACTCTCTCTCCTTCTTTCTTTCTCCTTTCTCATCTTTCTTGCCCCATGTACCCATCGCCTTGCCCTTCATTCTGCATTGATTTTTATGTCTCTTTCTGTCTGTCTCTCCAGTTTGTTGCTCATCCCAACTGCCAGCAGCAGCTGCTGACTATCTGGTACGAGAACCTGCCTGGTCTGAGGCAGCAGTCCGTTGGGGTGAAGTGCTGGACAGTGCTGGGGGTCGCCGTAGGTCTGCCTTTCCTGGCTATCGCCTACTGGATAATGCCATGTAGCAAGGTATGAATCACACATGTGCACAGGGAGTCTAAGAACAGATGGTGTAGGTGGCTATATAGACCAAAATGTACTTGACTTGACATGGATACAAGCAGAAGACAGCAACTCCCCCAGGAGGTAGTTAAAACAATCGCATACGGTTCCCTCCTTAGTTACCATTCAGAGCTTATATCGTCTGAGCTTACTTCATCGGTGGCCTCAATTACATCTCCATGTCCAGCTTTCGTCAAAACCCTCCAGTTTCAAAGGAAATGATGCCATATGTGACACCCAGGTGCTGCACCAGTATGTCACTCTGACAGTAGGCAAAGATAAACCTTTTCATCTCTGTGTGTCATAGTAAGATTTTAAGTAATGTGCTATGATGATACAAAAAGACAAAACTTTATCGGCTACTCATAATAAAAGTCTAAAACAAAGTGAATTAACAGTTTTACATTCCAAAGGTCTGTAACTTTGAAGAGAAAAGCCTTTTAAAAAGTTTAAATGTTTTTTAGAATATCTTTTACATTTACAAACTAGAGGACCGAGTTTAATGCTAAAGTCCTGAGTCGCTTAAGAACCAAGGTAAGCATTTAAAGGGTTAGGTGGACCTGTTGCTGTTTATGTACTATGACTTCTAATAGGGATGCTCTTATGCTTTAGCACGTTTTTCCACAACATGCTGTGTATATGCCTGTGGCAATAATAATGAAAGTCAATTGCAAGTGAGCAAACCTTGGCAGCTAAACAACTCATTATACATCAAAAAATGATTGTATGGATTTAAACCCGAACACTCTAAGTGCAGATGTGAATTGGGGTTAATGCTTGCATGCTAACAGTCCCATTCCAATCCTTTTACAGCGTCTATGAACATGCTACCAGTAGCCATTCTAGCATAGCTTTATGCTCAAGTCATATTCCATCCAAACTCTACCATCTGTATGAGTCAAAGACACATTCTGTACAGGTGGCTTGTTGTTTTGTACCCAGATGTAATGCTAATCCATCCAGTAGTTAGAGTAGATATTTAAGTCTAGACCAAAGTGTTAGCGGGTCAAAACAACAAAGACTAGCGTGGCACACACTACAGATCTGCGACTTAAAGAGAGCCATATAATCACCATTTGATTATGTGGCCCTACAGCCACATTTTGTTAATGCTCCATCAGGGAAATTATAATCTTTAAAATGACACAATATAAGAGAGGCCACACACACACATATACTCATACAGAGACTGTGTGCAGATCTGCTCATCAACCTGGATAATCCTCTACCTCGTCACCAAGTGCTGTGTGTGACTGTGTGTGTCTGTGTGCGCACACTGTGGTGGATTTAGAAACAGTATGGAGGACTACTGAGTGGTGTGTGTCAGGTGCGACTGTTGAATTTGTCATTTTGTAAGCTAATCACGAGAAAGCAGCTGATCTTAAGTGTGCGAGGGAGAACGGGGAGCAGTAACACTGAGAGCATCTCCACCATCCCATGCCACGCACATCCATGCACACATATGCACATGCATACATGTGCATGGATGTGTGATTACACTTGATTAAAATGATAAGCCTGTGTGCAACAGTCTGTCATTTTGTGATGCAGCTGAGAGAGCAGAATGATAGCAACGTGGAGAAATGAGGAATAAATATAAGTTTCAAAGCACCTTAAAACTGTGTATTGTTATTAGCAGTAGTAGAAGTAGTATCATTATTAAAGACCAGCGCATGACTGAAAATACTGAAAATAGGCATTTAGGATGATGAACAGGCCCAACTTCAGACAGTGGAATAACAATTTAATCAAACTAACAAACGAGAGACAAAATTAATGTTTATTCATGCTCTAATAACAATGTGACAGAAGCTCAACAGAGACACAAAGGTATATTAAATTATTCTGATAATGAAATAGATAGAGACACGATGACGGACACAGAGAGAATGCTTTGATGTGTTTTGGTTGACTGTGTGCAGTGTGTCCCCCCCACACCTGCCGTTAATCATGCAATTTTCATCTGCTCATCCCATCAATTGCTCATCTCTTACAGCTCATAATATTCTCCCATTTTTACGCCACAGCAACAAGCCATTATCAGAGGCCCGAACCATATTACATTTCATATCAGCAGGGGAGATGAAGAAGATATTGGTATTTTTTGTTGTTCAAAAACAAATAGTAAGCCATCAAAGAGATAGGCTTTGAGGGTTGGTGAGAAACAGATGCGTATTTGATACTGAATGTTTCTCATTGATTAAAAAAGGTGACAAGCGATGAATACATGCTGGGAGATGGGACACATATTGGTCGGATCTCACTGGGGTAGCTGATTTCTGTCACTCTTTCCTGTGGGACAGAAAAGAGATGAAACATAGAATAAGAGAAAAGAACAAGGGACTGGTAAAAATAAAATAAAAAAGTGTTGCCTGGGATTGGCCGGCAGGTTCCTCTCCTTCTAGACAAAGCTTCGTGCTTACATCAAGGAAAAAGTCAATAATCTCAATATTACATTAGATATAAACTGCACAGCTGCTTACCTGGAAGAGTCAACTTGTAGCATTTTATTATTAATGGACAATTATATTGATTCAGTCAGTGACTAGAAATAGGCTAATTAGACCTCTAGTCAGGGTGAAATTTAATGGATGCTGGAAATTAAATGAAGAAAGAAAAGAGTAAACAAGAAAATAAGAGAAAGAAAAGGGAAACAAAATAAGAAAAGAAAGGGCAATCCAATTAAAAAAAGAAGGAAACAAAGAATGAAATGAGGGAAACAATTACAGTCATGAGGAAACAAGGGAAGAAAGATCTGAAATAATGAAAGAATTAAGGGAAGGAAGGAAAGGAAACATAAGATGGAAACTAGCAGTCAAGAAGAGGAGGAAGGAAGGAAAGGACTAAGTAAAGGAAATTGAAAGAAAAAAGAATGAATAGGAGAAGGAACAATATTAAGTAAGGAAACAAGTAAAGAAACAAAGAAAGAAAGAGAATATGAAAAAGAAAGGAAAGATTGAAATAATGAAATTAAACAAGGACACAAGAAAGGGGTACAAAAGTAAAACCAGAGTGACAGGAAAAATGGGATGGACCCCACTGTTTATGGGTTGTGATTATTTTATTCACATCTTGAGTTTTCCTTCGCTACCTCCTGTGTGCTTCCTCTGTCCTTCTCTTGGTCTTTTCTTCTCTAGTCTCTTGGGGTATTCAAACCGAGGTCACTATGAGAAAAAAAAGTCCAGTCGATATTGATACACACAGGAGAGGCTCACAATTCATTTATCATTAATGCAATGACATCATTGAATAGTCCTGCAGTATATTAACCCTTGTCGTTAAGGATTCAAACCTAAAAGTGATTAAACTTGGTAAGAAAAGCAAAAGGTTTATGGATCTGAGCTGTAATTCTGTGTGATTGGAAGTCAGATCGAATCACCATTTAGATAATCTATGTTTGTTAATAAGATGGCGTATCTGTGTGTGAGGATAACGAGAAAAGAGACTCAAAAGTGACACATTTTCAGGAGTGGACATGAAATATAATCCACAGTATGCGCACAGTGTACGTCAGGCCTGATTCTCCCAGGTGAAAAGATGTTAGGGAATAATAAAGGACACAGTGGCTCCATTCTGGCCTGGTGAGATTCCCATTTTCACACCAAACCTCTTTTATTCAGTCCGCATGCGTCTGCTGCCGGCAGCCAACATTTCGAGAAGATCAGCTCTCGTCACCATCACAATGATAAAAAAGAAACCTGTGGGGTTTGCAGTCGTCACACCGCTGCAGGCCTGATCTCGGAAGACCATCTCATTTAAACTGCGGGTGGAATGGATCAGCCTTATCAGCGGCGCAGATGGGGTAAATGGAGGAGGCAGAGTCATCTCAGTGGCAGGAGGAGGTTTGGAGGAGGGTTTGCAGGGTTAAGATTCACCAAACAACCTCTTCCCACAGGGGATAGTAGTGTGTGTGGCATGGGGACAGCTACTGAATCTGATGTGTTAGTGTGCATGCAGAGAGTAGAGCTATCCTGTAGGTAGTTAATATTGAACACAGCAGGCTTAGAGAGTGGCAAATGTTGGGATCTCAATGACGTCTGTACGGGGTTTGAAGTATGTGTGTATGCGTTTCTATGTGTGTGTGTGTGTGTGTGTGTGTGTGTGTACGTGTGTGTGTGTGTGTCTTGGCATATTTTTGTGCAATTATAAAAAGGTCCCTCTGTGCGGCAGCGTGTTTAACGCTCCTTGTGCAGCACCACCTCGCGTCACGTTCTCCCCATATGGTTCAGTTCCACAAACTCTGCTGATTGTTTGGCATCGAGTTACTCTAGCATTATGTTGCTGCGAGAGTGATCGGTGGTTAAGCACATCCATGAATTACAACAGATGCTGTTTTCCCGCTATGATGGTTGTGTAGTGGTGCTTTACAGATTTTGATCTCCTGAGGGGCGAAATCTCAGAAACTCTGCAAAAAGCATGAACACAGTTATCTCTGAAATAAAAACAGATGTTTTGTTTGGCTGCTCTTTTACACTTGTGTATAGTCATTTCTGTAACTGATCGAGTAAATTACGAGTCTAACATGTATCTTCAGCCTGATTCCCCCGCACAAAAACTGATTTTGCAAGCTTGTGCTTTAAGGAGACTTGTTATTGTACATAGAGCAGCGGTCCAGATATACATTTGAATACAAATGATGCTCTGTGTCAACAAATATTCAAATAGAAAACTCTTTGTCAGCAAATCAACTTTGTAAAATTATCTTTTGACCTCCAGATTGGTCAGATCCTACGAAGCCCGTTCATGAAGTTTGTGGCTCACGCCGTCTCCTTCACCATCTTCCTGGGTCTGCTGGTTATCAACGCCTCCGACCGCTTTGAGGGTGTCAAGAACCTGCCCAACGAGACCATCACGGACCACCCGCGACAGGTGTTCAGAGTCAAAACCACCCAGTTCTCCTGGACAGAGATGTTGATCATGAAGTGGGTGTTGGGTGAGTCGCCTTGCCACACACACGGTGCACACACACTGTGACGGTGTTTAAGATTCTGCACAGTTACAGCCCATTAAAAAGCAAATAGATGTGAGATATTCGCTGTCAAGGCAGATTCTCCATCACGATAAGGAATAACCTTGATATGGCATAGAAGAGAGTTGAGACAGGACATTTCCTGGAGGGTTTTTCTTTTAACATTTTCATTTTTAAATCAGTGTTGATGTACTCTTTCAGTGTGCAGAAGATTTATGTAGATTTTTTCCCACCAAGGTTTTAAACAGTTTTTGATGCTAACCCAAAGGAGTTTTTCTACAACACAACACCTTCTGCACAAATTGATAAAAAGTAAAAGAGTCTGTGACCCTTCTTGCACAGCTTTGATATGAGGGAGAATTAAAAATTAACACAGCACCATACTAACTGAGTGGATGAAAGCCAATGTTTTGGCAATACAACAGTCTGTTCTCTTTTATCCTCCAAAGATCAAATACAAGTTTCCTAGGTGGATGCAGCACAGCTCAGACTTGCAACAGTGGCCATACTGCGTCCTTAAGATAAACCTGAGGCGAAATTTGGAGGTTGACTTGAGATGTGGTGCTGAATTAACGAAAGAGGGAGGGATGAAGACAAAAGGGAGAAGATGGGTGAAAGTAAAGGGAAGGATGGAGCATACAAGAAGGCAGGCCTGAAGAAACAGGGAGACACACGAGATGTACAGACAGACAGAGACAAACACAACAGATAAATAGCCTATGGGCAATATCTGTCAGACCTCAGCTGCTTCCCATCTGCTGATGTTCTTCCTTTCATCTACACACACGCCCATGTAATAACATTATGTGAGTGGTTTGTGTATGTTGGTGCACATGGTTCTGTTTTTATCTGTTTACGTGTAATGGCACCATTCTTTTCCCATCCGCGGTCTTTTTTGGCAGCAGGTGCTTGTCTGTGTGTGTGTGTGTGTGTGTGTGTGTGTGTGTGTGTGTGTGTGTGTGTGTGTGTGTGTGTGTGTGTGTGCGTGCGTGCGTGCGTGCGTGAGTGCGTGTGTATGAGCAGTGATTGGTGGCTTAGGTAGAGCAGGGTAATTGTAATTCCAGCAGCATGTTTTGAAGGCTCAGTAATTGTTATAGAGATGGTACTGATCAGAGGGCTTTTTTCAGTAAACAATTTTCTCCTTGTTTTGGCTCCAAATAGAGAATGACATAGTCGTTGTGTTGGAGGAATTAGTTGTGTGTGCACCCGAGCTATAAGTAGGGTTGTTGGAGTGGTTTTGTTTGAATTATAAGCTTTGTTGTCAACATTTGTGTCGGTGCTTGTTGCTTTTGTGAGTGTGTCTGTGCAATATAACCTTGTTTATGATTGTGTTAGAGCCTGTCAGAGCCTCTTCAGCTCTCTTGCGTTTTCCATTTTTGTGCACGGTTACATTCATGTTTTCTATTCCTCAGGTATGATTTGGTCGGAATGTAAGGAGATCTGGAGTGACGGGCCCAGAGAGTACATCATGCACCTATGGAACGTTCTGGATTTTGGCATGTTGTCAATCTTTGTGGCGTCCTTCACGGCACGCTTCATGGCGTTCCTCAAGGCTACCAAAGCCCAGCAGTATGTGGACATGCACGTACCAGACGAAGACCTCAGCAATGCCTCGCTGCCTGACGAAGTCGCCTACTTCACTTATGGTAAGTAGTTACCATCTAGTTGATATTTGAAAATGTATTACACGATTAAGGTCTGGTACTGAAGTCAGTACTCTGAATTATGATGAGATTTAGAGTATAGAGAAAAAGAGAGAGAGAGCGAGACGCCAGCCCTGGAACAAGTCACAGTGAATCAGGCCAACACACGCTGCAGTATTTGTAATGCTTTAAGAAACACCTGCTCAAAAACAAAATATGAAAGCTGAAGAGGGCACCGTGTTTGATTTGATGTTTGATCCAGGTTCTATGCAGTAGCCACTGCTGATGTAATTGTTAGCACGCCTGCAGCCATTACTGCACTCATTAATGAAGAGTGAAACCCCCTCATGAACAGTGAAGCTTTAAGTGTGGTATCGATAAGTTCATTGACATCTTCAGGTCATTAATTTGCTAGTTGTTTTGGGTTGTAGATGGAGATAACTGGTCCTTTTCCAATGTTGATTGATGTTATTCTAGCATTTTAATAGCATTAGCCAAAACTCAGCTACTGGCTGCAACCGAAAATGCTCACCATTAGTTTGGTTGCATAATTTTACAGGCAAATACTAAAGTATACCGCTGTAGTGACAACAACAACATGACCGACAAAGCTGGTGCTTCTTCTTCTACTTTGGCTAAGGCTGAATCGACGTTGCAGTGGCATATTGCTCCCCTCTATTGTCACAGTACTAGTGCTAACGTTCCTTTTGACAGTTATCTCTATTTTTCTATTAACTCTTTATTTTAGTCAATGTATCTAGGTTGGGTTAAGTGCACAGAGTAAAAACTGTTTATCCAGCTGCTTTCAGGTCCCCTTTTGGCATACACTTTGGCAACACACAAAGTTTCACTGCTGCGTCTCGTTGGCTCGTTTGTCATAAGCTTAATCTCTTTCCCGTCAGGATTTTAAATGTGCATGCAGTGCCAGGCAGCCAGAGTTAGATAGGTTACCTTGAGGCAAACGATCATGGGAGTAAAAAAAATTAGCATTAGTATTCCAGTAGTTTAAAGATGTTTTTTCATGAATAAAAAAAAAATCATTCAATCATTAGTGAATTATTTTAACAGTATTTGTGTAGGAAGGATTCTGTCCCAAGTCTAAAATACGAATGTAAGTGATGTTTGCATTTGATTAGGTTTTCAAGATTGTTCTGTCATTTCTCCAGTGTTGTTGCACTCCATTTCCCAAAGATTACAAATGTGACAGTCTTTCTCTTTGTTTTCCGAGCCATTGTGACTATTTCTATTCGTGATAACTGTTCTTATCCACTAATCTTCAGTCTTGAAAACACTCACTTAGTCTGAAAAAAAACTCACTTCTCATCTACCAGCACAATGTTTCCAAAAAAACAGGCCCGTTTGACACCATATAATAGATTGTAAAGGCTTTAATGAGGTACTTGAATCACTGTTGTGCTACATCAGTCACTGAGAAGGAATAACAAATCAGATGAGTGTTTTGTGCAACAATGTAATGAAAAACTAAAACCTTGAGCTGCAGCACTGGAAGATGGAAGTTTATTCATCGTTTAGATAGAAATGTAATTGTTGCATATTTATTCTGACCCTCAGCTTGATGGCAACACGCCAAATTCAATGATTTCACATGCACACACTTAAACACATCCACAGGTTTGAATGATATTCTCACAATTACAAGTAAGCATAGATATAGATATATATACTACACAAGCAGACATGAACTCCACCGCTGAGCACAGTCAGTAAAGATCACAATATATTAAAGCTCAGAATACTAAGAGGAAAATTTAGATTCAAAGCCCACCTCAGAAAGTCATTAATAACCAAGGCAGGTATTAATAATTGTCCCTGAGTTATTTTAAAAGAGAGAGTGAGAATTTTAAACAAGTCTATAAAACCTGTAACAAATCGTGTACGTTTTGCTTCACTTCCACAACAAAAACTCCTCTACAACATGTTGAAACACTGCTGCGGGCTACATGTTACTGGACTGTACACTTCACAATGGCCTACTAAGGGAACCTTCATCAGTGCTGTCATCTGGTGGACTGACTCTGTCATGACATGTCAGTGAAGTGATGAAGGTGTATATTGCTACAGTGTCTGTTCATATAAGCTGTTCTCTGTAGCTTCACTTTAAAGACGTGCACCTACTTTCCTAGACTTTCACAGTTTATCGGCAATCTTCAAATTAAGTCTTTCATTCTTTTACTACATTTTTATCTGTTTTTGGTCTTTGTGTTACTTCATCAATCTCTTTTGTATCTCATTCCTCCATCTAGCTCAATTTTCCTTTCTATCTAACCTTGTCTTTCTTGGTGCCCCTCCTTTACGTTCCCTCTCTCTCTCTCTCTCTCTCTCTCTCTCTCTCTCTCTCTCTTTCTGTCTCTCTATGTCCTTACTTCTCCTTGGACACACTATCCCTTCATCCCTTCTCTTTGCAATGGCTCCCTCACATCTCTCCCCATCCTCACATAATCCATCTACTTACTGCGTCTTCTCCTCCATCGGTGTTCCTAAAAGCCAAGATTATGTTCTTTAGGGACATCTCTTTCAAACACTTAGATCCTTCTTTAACCAACAGTCTTTTCTGCACATAACCAGAAAAAAAAAAATAAAAGTGTGTAACATTGAGCTGAAGGTATGCAGAATTTTATAAATAGGATATTATGGCACAGTAAAAAAAAAGAACTGCGATCAAGTGTTTCAATTTGATATCATAAAACTATTAAAATTTATCCTAAATCCACAGATAAAGCTGATGATTACAATGGTTATTATTGTCCTTTCATCATTCATTTTACAGCTATGCTTGCTTACCTGATGTACCAGATTTTATTTAGTGTGAAAATGTCTGCTGACCTAACTCCTGTTTTACTCAAACAATAACACAACCATCTCTGGTTTGACTCTGCAGGAGTTTATTGAAATGATACATCAACAGCTGTTACTCAGCCGCTACCATTTCTCTTTTTCCTCTTCTACAGCCAGGAACAAGTGGCGACCCTCCGACCCCCAGATCATCTCGGAGGGCCTGTACGCCATCGCCGTGGTGCTGAGCTTCTCACGCATTGCCTACATCCTGCCGGCCAATGAGAGCTTTGGCCCCCTGCAGATCTCACTGGGGCGCACGGTCAAAGACATCTTCAAGTTTATGGTCATCTTCATCATGGTGTTTGTGGCCTTCATGATCGGCATGTTCAACCTGTACTCATACTACCTGGGAGCCAAGTACAATCCTGCCTTCACCACGTGAGTTCCTCCTGCTGTCGGAGTGATTTGGTAAATGTGTGTGACTGTGTGATTAGGTGGTGGTTGTGTGCCCTTTGAAAAGAGGTCGATCACAATGTAGCTGCGTGACGGCTCTACTCTGGTCATTTCCTACAAGAATTGACTGCAAAGAAGGAAAAAGAATTCATGTCAAAAGTATCTGATTTGGCCCGCGTTTTGCTATAATTGCCAGACAAAGCCAAGGAACAAGGAAATCCCAGGACAATATTAACCGTCATATATCCTCCTGATGAGACTATGCTGGGTTCATTAAATCCATGGTTCTTTATCAGTGGCGCAGATCGAACTTTAATCTTCCCTGAGGTATAATGCAAGCAATCGGTCTATTTTGTTGAATTTAATAAGAAGAATAGTGAAGGGGATGGCTCGCTAACCAAAATCTATAACAAACACTGGTGAATTGTGGTTTTGTCTCACAGCTTTAACAAAGTTATGGGTATTCATTTGGGCTTTTCCCCGGCACCATTTTATTGTTCACTGTGTTGTAGAAGAGAGATCAACTCTGCTGTGTCTCTCCTAGCGCAACTATGTTGGACTAAAAATGAAAATGGAAGTGTCAATGAGAGATTTGCAGATTCTGTCTGAGCCGTGGGAAAAATGTATCAACATTGGTGTCCTTTAAATGTCTCATGTTTGACATCGACATTTAATTTTAGCTCAGTCTGGAGAAGCAGAGGAGATTTTGGAGATGTTTTGACAGCATCTCAAAACAGTCAAACCATTTGGTGAACTTTTTCTGAGGCATAAGAACTTTCCCTACACTGAAAAGAGACATTTTGGGGTTCATAATTTTATTTTGGGTTACTACTAGAATATGTTAACAATGCTTATACCATGGTCTGGGGGAATACTCGATTCTGATTGGCTGCAGGGTGTCCATTAACCCCTGATATATGGACACCTACTAAGTAGTTCCAGTCAAATTGACTGTTCACCGCTGTAAATTAATGCGCTAGCTGGCGTATCAAATCTGAATATGTTATTTCCAGCACTGAGTTCAGTCCGTCAGTCCTTCAGTGTCTTATCCTCTGAACACCACAGGGTGGCGACTGTAACACACCGGCTGCAGAAAGTTCACTTCCCTTCTAAATTTACTGATAGGCGAATAATCTCACATCCCGTTCACTGTTCAGCTCTCTGCCTCAGGCTGCCGTCACAGTAACGTTACACACGGCCGGTCATTTGTTCGTGAAAATCTTGCTATTGATTTGGGGACAATGACATGACTGGTTAGCGAGCTAATCGTGTTAGCTAGCATACTGTCAGATTATATTTACTGTTTGTCAACCGTGCGCAATTTTATTGACTTTGAATCTTGCTAGCATAGCGTTAGCTTTCTGGCTCATCGCTAAGCGGACTAGAATATCTCCCGTTGCCAAGTCGTATCTATGGTCCGTCCTATTTACTGGAGGAGTGAACAACGTCTCCGTTGCATAAGAACCTTATGGGAGGGTAATGATTGTTCCAGGTATTAGTCAAACCCTCAGGCGTTACCAGGGAAACTAAGTTCCGGCTTGTAAAAAACTTTATATTTTGACTGTAAAATGCAAGAAAATGTAAATTAATGGTCCGAATTTCTTTTCTTTGGCAAGTGACCATGGCATAAGCGGGATAATAACCTTCGAGGTGTCCATAAACAGGAGTTAATGGACTTCGCGGAGGCAACTTAGGCCTCCCGCGTCGTCCATTAACTCCTGTTTATGGACACCTCGTCGGGCATTATCCCTTACTTAATGCTCCAAAAACACATCAGTTTTGTCATTCTGTCCATAGCTGCAGCGCTGTATTCCTAGTCTGTCTGACCTGCTGTGTTTTAGCTCCTGTCTCTTTAAGCCCCCCCCCCCCCACCCCTCACAAATACCCAGTCTGCACTGATTGGTCAGCTCACACATGCAAGACCCTGCAGCACTGAAGACAACAGAGCAGTTGTGCTCAGTGGCGTTTTCTTGCAGAGGCCAAGGGAAGCCAGGCTTCCTCACTTTTTTCAGAATATAACCGTCATTTAATAAAAATACTTTTTTTAACAGTTTACGTAATCCTTCTGTGTTTTGTCTGTCGTCTCCTCCTCGTCTCTCTTCATTAATTATTGAGCGTTTCATAATGTGTAAAACAGCGCCCCTCTAAATGTTACGTGGTGAATGAGCGTTGAAAACATGGTACTGCACTCTGTTCTCTGTGAGGAGGCCAAGCTGAGCTGGCCTCCCTTCGTGAAAAAAAAAAAGAATGATTGACCAATCAGGTGAGGCGTTTGGCACGACACTGCTCCCCTGTGATTGGTCAGGACAGTGTTAAGGGAAGCCACAAACTCGTTGGCTTCAGGCCAATCAAATCACAGTACGTTAACGTCATTGAATGAAATGACGGAAGTTGTTGTTTTGTGTCAATACTTGGTAAGCTAGCAAAAATATTAAGCGCAAGTATGGAGGGTGGAGATTTGGAGTATTTAGTAAACAATAATTTTACTAAACTGCCTCTACAGCAGCAACTCAAATCCGAATTAAATCTGACGGCAGGCTAACACCAAAACTAGAGCTCCTTACTGAGATGAAGAAAAGTTTTCGGACTTTTAATGAGGAGAATTACGTCCGCACCGAGTGGCTAGCTGGTAGCGCCAAGCTTGGATTAACGAGGCTCTGGATTTGGCAAAAAGTCTGAGCACAAAGAAGCACAATGAGCAGGTGAAGAAAAAAACGGGATATTTTAATGAGACTCATCGTTGCAGCCCTGTACCTTGCGCGCCAAGAGCAAGCGTTCAGGGGTCACAGTGAGGCCACTGGCAGCGCAAACAGGGGCAATTTTGTGGAGTTGGTGCATGCTTTTGTGGAGTTTGACACCGAGGTCTTCAAACTGCTGCAGCGTATGCTCACGATTACGGCGACCAGCGCATCAGCAGAGCGCTCATTCTCCTTTCTAAAGAGGAACAAAACTGAGGAACACATGTGGACAGGACAGGCTTATAAACTTGACCAAGATATCCATTGACTCTGTTGTTGTGGAGGACCTAAAAGCCAGTGGGAAGTTATACGACATGGTCACGATCACTTTGCCACCATGAGAGACAGGAGGATGGACTTCCTCTACGAATAGGGTGAGGAAAACGCATTTATTTTTTCCATGCGCATCACAAAGATGTGACTATAGTCCGTATTGTGTCTTGCTTGCTTTGATTAAGCAGCATGTGAGTCCACTGAAGTTGTTGGTTATTGTTTTGTTTATGTGGAGAAAATGAGCACCACGAGGCCGGGCTGTCTGAATACATGCACATGTCAGGTGTGCTGTTTACAGCCACTGGTACTGGGTTGTTGTGTTGCTGTATAATGAACATTTACATTTATTATTATGTATATAAACTGAAAAGTGAAAAGCATTTGTGTATCTCACATAGAGCGTACAAGTCGTGTTTGACGTGGACGTAAAACTTAACGGCTTCTGATTGAGTGTGTGAATGAATTCGCATCTTTCCAATATCAAATGTGTGCTGTGCATTAAGTAGCTGGTTGTGCTTTTGGGAGGGTGGTTGCATATATTAATGAGACGTTTGTCAGGACTGTGTGTGTGTGCGTGTATGAGTGACTGACTGACTGAGGGACAGAGAGAGAGAGAGCACGTCGGTGCTCAAAGTGTCGGTCAGATAACAAGCGTGTGTAAGTCCTGGTAAAATGATGCTGGGCGCTCTAATAGTTCATCCGACTACATGAAATAGCAACATATAAATTGCAACATACGATTTTTTGACCCCACCCCCGTAAAACATACACAGCTTAGAGGTTATGTCTCACTTGGCTTCCTCGGAAATTTTCATCACGCCACGCCACTGGTTGTGCTAAGTCAATTCTTACATTTCAAAATAGCTGCGAGGCATCAATCATGCAAATGTGTGACATGGTGTTGTAGTGTGATGTCAGGAAGTCACAGAATTAAAGGCAGGAGTACTGATGAGGCGTTTCAGGAGCAGTGTTTTCTGTGGGAGAGAGGAGCTTCTGCTGGTGTAGACAAGAATGGATATAAAACACTGAAGGAAAAGAAAAAACTCTTTATAAAGCTCCAGGGTACCAAAGCAGGATTTAACAAACTCTCTTCCTAGACAGTTGTTCAGGCTTCAGCAGTGTGGTTAGAAAAAAAATCAGGTCAGACAATATATGATAATTGAAAATCATCCAACTGAAATTGCAAAGGCAATCATAACAACACTCACAGTACTCTAAATGCGTTTTACCTGCTTAAGTGCTGCATTTAACTACATTCTCATTCATTTCAAATGGTCAAGTGCACTTTTTAAATGATATGCAGATTGCACGTGAAGGCTGCAGTGCATAAAAAAACAGCCATACATTGCTTGGATATGTATTTGAATGTTACTCTCATAGACGTTCAAAGTCTATACATTTTACTTTGTAATCTCTACAGACATGTTGTGTTGTTATGCATCAACCTGCCTGTAAAGCAATCAACCTGTCCAACAAGTCCTGCAACACATCAATCTGAACAATCCGCTGCCTCCCCTCATTTTATCTTATCGGCGTGTCTGAGCGCTCATTCTTTCACACGACGGCAGATCTCTCACTGTCATTGTCTCATATTTGTAGGAAAGTTATCCATCTCTGGCCGCTGACAGAATCTCTCAGCAGGTCTGTTTATCATCATTCACGTCGAAATGAAAACTCTCTCTGCGGTCTCTCGCTGTCACATGTCATTATTCATTTTCTCAGAGGGCGACATCTGCAGATTTAAACAGATGACATTATGCCAGTTGTGCTCGATCCAATAGAGCAAAACATGCTTTACAAGTTGGTCTATGATAACTCTATCACACTCTGTTCTTTCACTTGCTAAACAGAGTAGTTTATTCAGTAATGAAAACGAAGAGAGTTTGATTATTTAGTTTGTTCAGCCATAAAAAAAAAATCACTCAAGGAAGTTAACATTTCTTCTCCAAAACTATATAATGAACCTTTAAAACTAATGTAACGGGCCTGCTTTGAAAATGTAGAGTAGAAAGTCATTTAAAGTACAGATATATGAAATGCCTGGACCAAAGAAGAAGTGACCTCAGTATATTTCTCAAGATGGCATCAGGTTAGAGCCAGGCTTTTGTTTTTTGTGGAGCACGATGGTTTATGTTCTTTGTGATAATTCACCTGAGAGGCTTTTGCACACATAAAAAGAGTGTGACTGTGAATTCTTCCCCTTAGTTAATTTTGCATCCCCAGACTTTCCAACCATGACAAACAACCACCAGGCATCAACATCTGTCTCCTCATCAGCACAGACCCTGCGCTGTCATCGTCTTTGCTGTCGCTGGTTGGGATTTCTCCCAGTAAACCACACGGTAGTTCAATGCACCACAGATCTTTTTCAGATTCTTCTTCTGGTCCATTAATTGGCTTCCATACATGCTTCCTCTCTGTAATAGAACCAAACTGAAGGATTAAATATGAAAAAGTTGGAGTGACCTGGCAGCGTTGACACCACTTTGTCATTTGGAGTTGTTTTGGCGAGTTGCACAGCGAGTCAGATTTAGTTTCGTTGGCAGACTTCATCGTGCAGGACCGCTTGTCCATCTGTCTGGCTGCCTGTTCTCCTTATCTGGTTTCACACCTGTCTGTGCACCTGCCTGCACTTGAGTCTATATGTCCACATGATGCACAGGCTTTACTCATGGTACTGTAGGTGTGTGACTGAGCTCAGCCTATTAACACAACTTTGTTTCAGATAGTAAGTCACATATTTACAGCTATTAAGGCACATATGAATATCTACTGTATGTTACAGCTGTGCAGCCCTAGTTGTTTAAATGCTCCAGATGTTTGACCGCCATTATCCTCTGGTATTGCCGTCACGTGTGAGGTATGTGACGCCTGGGAGCAATTTACAAGCTAATGACCCGCTGAGCCTTCACCTTGGATAGAATCACTGATGATAAAGGTGTGTGATTGGACTTCTAGTGTGAAGACTTGAGTTTCCCCGTGCAGACTTACCCTGCACCACTGTGCTGTGCATATACAGCAGCTCCTCAGCTGAGCCCCAGCGCAGAGAGGGTGTTAGAGGCTGTGAGTTCTGCTTGGCTGCCCACACGGAGCCAAAGATCCAGGCAACGTGATGAGCAGACGGACGGAGCAGTGGCATGAGATGGACTTAACAGACAGAAAGGAGGGCAGATAGACAGGTAGAAACAGAGCCTAATGGAAGTTGAGGTGGACGGTGAGGAAGATTGTGGTCACAACCCCTGAGTCAGACATAATGAAGACTTCTGAGAAAGCAAAGGACAAGTGCAGAAAAGACCCTGGGCCTTGCAGATGGAAATGCCTTATCGTCTCCATTACGCACCCATTTCCATCATGAGTCTAATAATCCAGCTCTCTGTACATTGTCCCTCCATCACTTTTCCTCTCTGCTTTAGAGATCAACATCAAGGCTGACTTCAAAAATCAGCATTAACACAGCCGTGCTAAAAATAGAAACTACTTCGGCTCAGCTGGAAAACCTCTGACTGCATTTCTTGTTTTCTGGCAAGAAAATGTCCCTGAGTTCCTCCTTCTGGCCGACAGTTTTTCCATTGCCTACCTCTGATGGTGGGAGCTGCATAAAGATGTTCTAGCATGACAGACAGCCCTTTAATTCTCTTGTTGTTGTCAGTCTCTCCACCAGGGGTCAGTCTGGTTCTAAATCTTACCCTCTCTATGATGGCTTACAGAACAAATGTCTGACTGAACTGTGCAAAGAGACATTTATTTTTTGTGTCAATCCAATCAACCCTTTTCTTCATTAATATGTCTGTAAATGTGACAGAATTTGCTGTCTCTGCTCATTTTTGTGTCTCTTTTGTGTCCCTTTGTGCATGTTTATCTTTATGTGCCGCTCAATTCAGTTACGAGGTGTGACTACAACGTGTTTGGCACAACTCTTAATAAGTCTCGCCTGTGGTTTGCGCCAAAGAACAATCTCCCGTCTGTCTCTTCTCTTATCTTTTCTCCCTGGTCCCCCCAGCAGATGTGCCTGTATGGATGTGAGCTCTGTGTGTGTGTGCGTGGGCTGTGTGACTTCAGCTATCTGACAGGGCGTGTTTGATGGAGGGCAGAAGAAAGGGCTGGTCTGATGGCTCCAATACAGGAGGATGAGGAGTGAGCCAGGTGGAGGTAGTAATGATACCCCAGGGGGGGCCGCTCGGGCTGGGGGGGACGGAAGGAGGGATGTGAAGGGTAGGATATAGTGAAAGAGCGAGGAGGAGGAGGAGGAGGAGGAGGAGGATGTCAATCTTTTTCATACATAGACTTAACCACACAAGCTTAAACTCACACTCACACATACATGCACAGCTGGATAGGGCTTAATGAGGACTGAGCAGTAATAGCCACACATGCCCCTGTCCCCAGAGGACTGGATATCAGATTCACACACTTCCAAAAACACACACCACATGCTCTTTGTTCAGCGCCCGCACATTAATGTTTTTCTCAAACGTGCAAACACACTTAAGTGGCGACACACACACACACACACACACACACACACACAAGGGGCACGCACATTCACACATCCTCGCCCTCGCTGTTTGTTTTTTGCATATGGTGCTGCTGAGGTGGGCAAACAAACATTTATGTACAGATCAGTCCACACACACAGACGCTTATCAGGATTCTGATTTGGACAGCCTCGGTCGGGCCAGTGGACCTGTCTCCATGTTCTAGTCAACCATGCATGACAACACTGCACAGAGAGACAGGCAGAAAAGGAGTGGACGGACAGGGGAGGTAAAAGCAGAAAAAAAGGAGAGATGGATGAAATAGGAAAGTGACGCTGCCCATGTTTTGGGGCAGAGTAAAGGGAAAGATCAACGTGGGGCTGCAAGGACCTTGGTAAAGCTAAATAGTGATAATGTTGATGCTGTAAATATGCAGAAATAAGACGATTAAACGATCAAAAGAAAATTAAAAGGCAACCACTTTGAGGAGTCTTTGATTTTGGTCTTTAAAGATGTCATCTTGGGCTCTACCCTAAGAAATTGGAATGAGAATTTGGAAACATTTTGAGAAATAGATCAAACCATTAAACACTTAATCGTTAATTATTTTCAAACAACAATGAAAATGATTAGAGATGCTCAATATGGATTTCTTTCTTCCGATACAATAACTGATAATTACCTGCTTTTCATGCCTGATAACAAAAAGATAAACAATAATTTTACATTTTCATGTTTGAAAGTAAACTTCCTAACCTGAATCTTATGCACAGGTGAGAATTATTGAGAAAAGTCTACTTAATTTTCCATATTCCGAAATGTTTTTTGTTTTTTTTTACAATGTAGACTTTATCACTCCTCCTAGAACTCGTGCAGAACATGTATCGCAAATTGTAATGCATCCAAATGTCAAGACTTCACTGCACTTACAGACCCATGGACCTTGCAGGTACATTCACTGGAAGTCTGTGAGTCTTGCTGTCCAAACTCACAATTCATCCAATCATCTCAAGCTTCTTCTTCTTCTTCTTCTTCTTCTTCTTCTTCTTCTTCTTCTTCTTCTTCTTCTTCTTGTGTATTGGCAGTCAGCAAACCAACTTGACTAAATATTATGTGCTTTTATTATCTGACATTGACACGAATAAATGACGGATAATATAGATACTCCAGTATAGGGCCAACAACATCAGACCAGTATATATTGTGCATCTCTAGAAATAAGCATTACTCATAAGTGAAACAGTGGGAGTGATAGTGAATGAATGCAGAGCAGCATAGCTGCATAGCGACCGGTCCACTGGCAGGAGGAGAAGGGTGGAGGGAGATGGAGTGAATGGGATGAGGAGAGGCCCACAGGGAGTGATGCCAATGCAGATGGGGGTGTTTTTGGCTCGGATGTTTGTTCAGGCAAAATGTGGTAGAATGGCCTGTATACATATGGAGGAAAAAGAGAGAGAAAGTGAGTGGATGAGAGAAAGTCAAACAGGCAGAACAACAGACAGCCACACAGGCTTTGGACAGATTTAGAGTCCATTCATTGAAAACAAAGGAAACAAAACAACTCATAGTGTTTGCAGTATAAAGATTTTGCCGGTAGTTCTTTTTTCCAGCAGTAAGTGAATATTATCTGTTCACTTCCCGCTCTTTATGTACCATAATGTGCTAATTTAGGTTACGTTGGTTTGAGTCATTAAGTTACTTTGGCAACATGGGCCTTCTTTTCATACCAGCGAAACATGATTGAATTAAAAGACACAATGAGCGCCGAGACGGTACGGCTGAGATCGGAGGCATATCAGATTAAAGCCAAGGACAAAGCCATGTAATGCAATGTAAATGGAGAAAGACAGAGAGAGAGAAAGACAGAGAGAGGGTAGGGAAGCAAGAGCAGACACAAAGGAGAATGGTGGAGTGGATAAAGGATGGCACATCGAAATGCAGAGATGAAAATGCGAGCTTGAACTGAAGTTGAGGCTGCAGTGAATTCCGAGAGAAAGTGTCAGGAGGAAGAAGAGAAAAAAAAACAAAGGGTGTGAGCTGTTGAGTCTATTGATGGATAGAGTTGGAAGTTGGTGGCAAGACTGAGATCCTGGTGAGAGAGACGGGTCAGAGAGGACGATGAGAGGCGGCTGAGAGAGCAGAGCTGGGTGAGCAAATGAGAGGACTGATTAACTCTGAAGGCAAGGCAAAGGTGCCATGTCAGAGACACAGATGAGACAGAGAGACAAATGTAACAGAAGAAGGTAAAGCATCCTTGATGCATGACAAATATGGACTTTTGAATGTCAATGCTTTTTCAATATTTTTCTTTTATAATCATGACAAATGATGTCGAAAAATTCAGTTTTATCCCTTTGAAAACACTGAGGCTGTCATTTCACACAAATAAAATTCATCCCTTGAGTTGAGTTAAGCTCCAGAGCATCATCACTCCACATACAGTCATGTAAATACATCATCACTGTTAATTAAGCGATCACATGAAGAATTAATTAACTATGGGCACATGAAATAACATAACAGAGTCATAATTGGCTCATTCCGTTCACCACTGGAGGAAAAAGAAAGTCTGCATTCTGCTAAAGTAAATTTATGTGACAGCTTTTCTTACTTGTTACTTGTCAGATTGCAATTTTTCACACCCATTTGATTTTGAATGTGAGTGTTTGTCATCAACCTAGGGATGAAGTTTTCCTTTCCCCAGCTTAAGCTAAATACGCTATTTAAAAATCCTTGAGGATGAGCTTTAAAATGCATCCTCACAGCGCTGAAAACAGGCTGCTACTCTGAACCTATGAAAAGTTGAGATACGTGGTTCTTACAGGAGACAGCAACGCTATGATGAAGTGAAAGAACGTGATGCATTGCTCTAAATCAAACTATCCAAATACAGAGGTTAAAAATGTGCTCAACCTCCAACATCCACAGAAGTAAAATGCAACAAACACATGAAGGCTGCAGTAATTTAAATCCAGAAACACCAACAGTAAAACACTGAAAGGGAGCGATTTTCTGCATAATGAGTACTTTTGATTAAATTCTGCTGAGAAAACTGAATCATTTTGAATTTTTGAATAATAACAAAAAAAAGTTTTGAATGCAGTTCTTGTATTTTCAGTTCTTTGAAGCTGAAATAGACAGTTTTTCAACAGTTTCCAGTTGTTCCTCTGGCAGATCATTGTCCTTTTTTTTTGTCAAAGAACAATCTCCTGTCTTCGTCAGTAAGCTTGTTGTTTGGCAAGAGTACCTCTCCGGTAATTATAATTTATCAGATTTAGCTGGAGTTGCCGGAATGATCATTTCCCCAAATCCTTGATTTTTTTGGTTTTGTAAAGGCTGATAAAAAAAAAATCACCTTCTAAACCCCCCTGAATATGGTCTTACTATAGCCCCATGCAAATGATGGAGAAATCTGAAGCTTGCCTGGTTAGAGGTGCTAAGCTATAATTGGACAGTTTCTGTTCTGGGTGGTGGTTTGACAAATCTTTACGTTGACAGTTTCATTGGTTAATTAAAAGTGCAAAATCAAATACATACTGTACATCATCAGAGTTGTCAGGCTAGTATCACAAATAATAGTCAAAATAATAGCAAAAATCAGTCCCAACACGTTGGTTTATTCGACAACACAGATGACAGAGAGACAGAGAAGGAGACAGACAACGAGGGAGCAGGCAAATTAAAAAAAAGTTTCTTGATGTCGAGCTTGATTCGGTATCAAAACACTGCTAATTGCTCATCTTGTGGTGCTGTATTCCCCGCTTAATAAGATTTCTCTCACAAATTGCCTGAAAACACACAACAAAACCGCTGCCTTCTGCATTGCTCTCTTTCTGCCTCAGTTTGTGTCTCGCTGTCAGTCTCACACACACACACACACACACACGAGACACACATCAGTTTTTGTTCAGTTCGCCCTTTCGCTTTCCCTGTCTTTTTGTCCTCCTATCAAACACAGGCACACACACACACACATGCAGGCAAGCATCTCTTGGGAGCAGCATTCATTCATTCATTCATTCATTCATTCATTAAAAGCTGAGGTGGGCAAGGCCCTTGCTGTCGCCATGGTGACAGCTCCTTTGGTGTGAGAAATAGAAAGTTAAACTCAATTTAATATTTAAAGATGTTTCGTATATTCTCGCCTGTCTGTCTGAACTCTCGTCTCCAGGAGAAGAGGGGAGAAAGAAAACACACAAGAAGTGATCAAGAAGCAGAAATGTAATATCTCGCTGATGACCAAAGGGCAGAAAAGAGGGCGACAGAGCAGACGACCGACCGCAGACGTCACAAAGTCTACATTTGCATTTTGCATTTACATTCGGCCAACGTGAGAATATTGCTGCAGATTAAACAAAGACGAGAGAGATGTGAGAGAGGGGCGGAAAATAATGGGAAAAAATAGAAAAGTATAAATCAAAAGAATAGATTGAGTGACACAGAAATAGCTAAAAGCTGTTGGGATGAAAGATGGAAAGAGTGCGAGGGAGGGAGGGAGGAAAGGGAGGGTGATGCGGAGAATAGATATAAAAGCAATGGCAATGGGAATATAATGAGAAAATGGGTGAGAGAGATAGAGAACACCAACAAGAGGCAGAGATTATAGTGGGGGGGGGGCTAAACAACGGCAGAGACAAACATAAATCGAGAGAGAGACTGAGAGCATGTCTCTGGGGGGAAGCGCTTGATTTGGGCCTTTCGGTGATTGGGTTTGGACTGCTCCCGCGGTGCCGAGGTGACTCACCAGACTCCCACACACACACACACACACACACACACACACAGACACACACCAGGCTGTATGTGGGGTGAGTGTGTTAATTTGTGTGTGTGCTAGAGAGGAAGAGTGAGTAGTTCTTTACTGCCAGTGTCCTGCAGGGCTAAGAGTGAGTGTGTGTGTGTGTGTGTGTGTGTGTGTGTGTGTGTGTGTGTGTGTGCGTGCGTGCGTGCGTGCGTGCGTGCGTGCGTGCATGCGTGTGCGTGCGTGAAGGCGCCATGTTGCGTTCAGCCTATTGGGAGCTGCCAATCTTAATAACAGATAATAACACACTGTCCGTCTCCGTCTGCAGATGCCCGTCGTCCCTGCTGATTCACTGCCAGCCGTACCGCTGTTATAAAACACACACACAGACACACAGGTTCGATTTGGATTAATCTTATTCCTAGGTTGTTGTTATTGTAATTCTCCCATTATCCGGGGCACCGAGCGTCTCATTTGTCTCACTAACAGCGTATTGCATAATACACACATGACCAGTGCCTCGGCTCACAGGAGCCGACAAACAAATTCTAATTTATCAATGTTGGTGATCTCCAAGGATACATTTTGGATTTTCAGTAATTGCACTTCTTCCCTGAGAGGCATCTCACGCTGATTTTCGGTGAATTAAATAAGCAGAAAACAAGGTGAGCAAAACAAATGATTATGCAGTGCAGCACTGGCTGCCCATGAGTCAACATTATCCAGAATGGAAGAAGGCCTTCCACTCTCATATATACACCTATCCATATTCATCTTCACCTGTGTTAGTGTGTTATGAATAGAAGCTAGGAGGCAAGATGTATGTATGTACTTGCTCAACTCAGATGGTGCTGTCAGGACGGCGTCTTTTATGTGTTGCCAGGATCACCGCCAACATAACGTTTGAATTTGCTTTATAGTCAACTGTCAAGGTGAACAGATGAAGAGCGTATATGAATAGTCCACAATGTGAGTTTAATTTTAATTGTGTGCGTGCATTTGTCCCTGCCAGTATCTGCTTTAATGGCACATTAAAGTTGCCTGGAACAGAGCCCTCCATCCATGTCTGCGCTCATATTTTCGGAACATGAAAATCTAAATCGGGCGAGCGTTTCACACGGGTGGGAAGGGAAAGCTGGATGACTCAATAATTTGATTAGAAAGATAATTAGGCTTTAACACAATCGTGACCAGATAATTGTTCCCCTTTTCTATTTAGTTTCTTATTTCAAAGCCGCGAAGAAGCATTTTTTATCTTGTAACAGAGGCTCCAGATAAGTGATGAGACTTTATTTAAAGAGGGAAGGCTTGAAATAACAGGTTTTCGAGGCAAGTCTACCAAAATCACCTTCCACAGCTCTCCTGATTGCACGATAGGCGGCTGGATGTGTGTGATGGGAATAGTGAGTGAGAAGGCTGTATTGCTGATAACAGCCCTTCGGTTGCTGCTTTCTCACAGCAGTCTGATGCCTGGTGCCACCTATTACAGCAACACAAAGAGGAAAACCACTCGAGAAAAGCTACTATTAATGCTTGTGAATGGTTTCTGTTCACACAAACAGGTACCTCCCCTGCCCGATGTTAATCTGATGTCTTGGCAATTTTGATAGTGATATTGATTATATTGTGTATGCCTCTGCATCCATGTTCACTACCAAAGAAAGGCTAATTTTCTCAAAATAATAATAACAAATGTTTCTACTTTTTTGTGGTCGGAAGCACATCAATGTTACTTTTAGTCTCAGTTTATGATTCTTGCTGTGCCTTGTTTAGTAAAACTTGTGTTGCACTTGTTTAAAGCAGCTCCAAAAATTGTGATTTCTTTTTGTTTATTTTGGCGTCCCCTGTGGACAAAAGTAGTATGAACATCACCACCTCCTTTAGTAAAGATCTTGATCTGGCTAGTGTGTGAATTAGTTTTTGGAGCAGGTGTAAGAAAGATGCAACTTATTTCAGTACTATTTTTGAGCCTGACTTGGAAATGTATTGCTTTCGACAACTGTACAGCTAAAGTTGATATGACTTATCAATCACAGATTCAACTTTAGCCGATCATCATTGTTACATTTTTAGCAAAAACATACAATTTTGAAGTATGAGCACAAAATGTAGTTAATTGTCAAAAAATATTTTCAAGGGAATGACAATGGCAAAATACTCTGTAGTGCGACTTTAACCTGTGGGATATGACCCAGTAATGCTTTAAGAATAACTACATAGATGTAGCAAATCTTCTCGCTGATGGTTGTTTATTTATTTATTTATTTTGCTTATGTATCCGTATCAAATGGAGACAGTCTTACAACCAGTCAAAGGTTCTGTGTGGTATGTGTGAATCATCTTTTCCTTGACAAGACAAGATTAAAACAGAGGTCAGGGGTCAAGGGTTTAAAGGGATAAAGAAAAGGGCAGTAATCACAGCGTCAGCTCAAGTTTTCATTTCCCCTCTATAAACAGACACTGCAGGTCACAACACAGGCTAACATGATAGGCTAGTATTGAATGGATGTAAAGCAATATGTTCCCAAAATGTTAAGCTGTACACTACATAATGATTAGAACTTCTTAAAAAAGTACAGTAAATAAACAAAAAATGTGTTGATCATGACGGTAGCAGAAAAAAGAAATGGACTGGAGGTGATAGAAGAATTTAAATCCAAACTCAAAACACTGACAGGTGAGTTGTCTAACTATCCTTCAAACTGCAGCGAGAGTCTTGCCAAAGTCAACTCGTAGCCAGGAATAATATCCACAGGCGGACAAGCATGAATCTACCACGCCGCCTGACTCTAAACAAATTTGGAGAGTCCTGAATCCTCCGAACTGTCTCTTTTGTACTGTTGTACAGGAAGTGTTGAAAGAAGCAAGTTAATTCAGAAGATGGTCACAGCAGCAGCCGAGTTGAGCCAGGACGACTGAAGTTAAAAAATGCTTCATGTGAAATGTGAAATAACAAAAAGCTGTTGTAACAAAATTGTGTTTTGAAACATTTTCACGGTCTTGAGTTTGTGTGTGAAGAGTCTTCTGTAATTTTTAATAGCGACTGACAGATTTTTGGTCAGAGCAGTTGGTTATTTGCATAATACGTAACACAATGTGCAGCACTCGGGACAAACCTTTGTGAATAACCTCCACACATACACCAAATATTGACTAGACATAATATCCTCAACACATCAGTCATGTTAGCAGGTGAGCACATTGGCAATACATGTTAACCAGGAGAAATCGATGAAAACTTGAAATGATCTATTCAAAGGTTAAAAGCTGTAGACACATGATATGTGCTGACCATCAATCATACTATGTGAGGTTCAGAGATCCACAGGGAGCAGTGAAAGGAGTGACAGTGAACACGGTTGAGCTGAATGCTTGATAACATGCAGAAGACAGCAAAGGGTTTTTTGTAATATTACAGAGTTTAGACAGGGCTATTCTACCTGGAAGGAGCCATACTTTCCAATTTCAAAAAAGATGATTGCATTCTGTTTTTATCTACATTTTTAACATGGCATCCAAACTGTTTTGGAATCAGTGTTAGTAGGAAGCAATGTAGTTTTCAATAAATTATGTTGTGTAAGGGCGCAGCATATCTATCGATGCATTACACCCGAGTTAGAGCGAGAGAACACACACCGGTCTGGTCTTGAAGGTTAAAGAGTTTGTTTTGGTTTCCTCCTGAAAGGTTAAAACTGCAGCATTCAGAGGAGTATCTGCTTGTGTGTTAGGGAGAAGAAGAATGTATGTGTGTGTTTTTAGTCTGTCTCTTCTTTCTTTCGTGTGTGTTTTTTTTTTTTCTCTCTGTGCCTTAACCAACTCTCTGCCTGCCAATGAAACCATGTCTCTTTGAAAGAATTTAAGTTGGAAGACGCCTACAGCTCTAACCAGGAGCCCACAGATCTTCTCTCCCCGCAGCCTCCTTCCACCTCCAGCCCCTCCAGCAATCTGAGCAGGCGGCTCCTTCCTCCCTACTGAGCCCACCCGCCTCTGTCATCTCAAGCCCATGCTTGCAAGCTCATGGAATATTTAACAACAGACATGCACCTGAATGTCAATGTTCATAGGTCTTGCATCTTTGTGCTGTTTTACCTCAGCTTACACACCGGGTCAGTGTCAGAGAACGATCTTTTTGGCTGAACCGAGATTTGACTGTGGACCTCAGGAAAAACACACATCCTTTTCTTTTTAATCGAACAACAAATAGAGTGCTTGATTTGTCATATATTGATGGCCGGGGGGGGGGGGGGGGGGCAAGTGTTTCTGCTGTCTATAGTCTCTACAATGAACATTCTCAGAAATTTTATTCACAATGACATTCAAATGAAATTGAATTAAGTTAATTTCGCCACCATAAGTTTTTGAAAGTGTTCCGTGAGTTTAATGAGCCCTGGGTTGAAATGTGTCTTCATTTATCTTTTTAAATACAGACGGAAAAAACACCACGGACACATTCATTTTAAGCTATCGAGTGAAAGCTTTATTGTTTTTCTCATTAACCACAGCGACATTTCAGTATCAGCTATGCGTAAAGGTCACCACAGGGCGAGGCTACAGACTTAATTAACTTTGTTCTATAAACCAAATGATCTCTCAGATGCTGAAGTTTTGTAACTTCCTGCTCTTTCTTTGTCTTTATGTGTATGTGCAGTAACTGTACAAGTGGGTGTATGTGTTTTTCTATGTGTGCGTGAGTGTGTGTGAGAGATAAAATTTGACATGACTCATCAGGTATTTAATCAGTGCCACCTCATAAACCTAACAACATTAAACTGCCTTTTGTGTGTTTGAGTGTAAGAGCGATTAGCTGCTAACACGCTGGTCCTTTATGTGTGTCATGTGCCATTTTCTCTCTCTTCTTGCTCGCAGGGTGGAGGAGAGTTTCAAAACTCTTTTCTGGTCAATCTTCGGGCTGTCTGAAGTGATCTCAGTGGTGCTGAAGTACGACCACAAGTTCATAGAGAACATCGGCTACGTGCTGTACGGCGTCTACAATGTCACCATGGTGGTCGTCCTTCTCAACATGCTCATCGCTATGATCAACAGCTCGTACCAGGAGATAGAGGTAGATAAATAAGACTGCCCTTCAGTACAGAAAGGGTGTAATGCCGTCAACAAGTCAATAAGGATCATTGTTTGATCACCTCTGTGGCTGCAGGAGGCTTAGAGAGCGAGATGAAAATGCCACAAGCTGTAAAAATCAATGCAGTGGCAACCAATAAAAACACAGAATGGGAAATTAATGCAGGAGTTGCATTGCAAAGCTGTCACCACAAAAGTAAAAGTGTTTTCACCACATGGATTCTCACACAGAAAACTGTCACTTTTTCGCCAAAAATCTGAGCTGTTTTGAAAACCAGGGAAACAAACCTTCTTTTGTTCGTGCTTCATCCCAGTAAGACAAAAAGACAGCAGCTGAAAATCAGTGGACAGATAGATGTTCAGTTGTTTATCTTCAGCACATCAAATGGATGTCATGTTCATTTCTCCTAGACAGAACAATGCTGTCTTTTGTTGTGAGTTTGATACTTACTCTACATAGTTTCTGTCATAACTGTCTAGGTGTAGTTATGGTAATTATAAATTATTATAAAACAACAATCATTTGTCTAAATTTGCAAACATCCACATGAACTAATAGAACACCATTTTAAAGATAGCGTTGGTAACTTATTCTTGGAGAAATGTTCTTCTATTCTTGAAGAGGATCTCTTAATATCCCAACCAGATTCTTCCACAAGGCTCAGCAGATGTATTGGTAAATCTCTTAGTGAGCTAGTCACACACAAATGGCAGAGAAAGTGACCCAAATTTTCCAAACACTGTGACATACTAGCTTGGTAGCTGTGAGAACTAACAATAACAACAAAGGCCATGCTTGTTGTTTATGTTCATTATGATAATGTTTAGCGTGTTCTTACATGTGAGTAAAGACGTGAGGTTGTAAGATATGGTTAGCATTGACAACAATGTGCTACCTTAACAGTTCTCAGCCCCTTAGCCTAGTTGTTCAGCTGGTAACTCAGTAGCACAAAGCACACATCCCCTGAGAGAAAGAACAGAGCTATTGATGTCGTAACGGCCTCCTTCGGCGGCTAACATTAGCAAAAAGCTCTCTGCGCAACCAGGTGTTTCGAAGGAGTGAATCTGGAGGAAGGCCTGAAAGGTGGAGGTTGGACTTTTTCAGTTGGATGCATTTAAAATGTAGACTGGACTTGATGGTTTCTACAATTTTACCAATGGCAGCTTCAGTCTGAACATATGTTGTTAAATCTTGATTAATTTGCTCTCAAGTAGCTTTGATTTAATTTAATTTGATAAATAAAATAATTGATAAAATAAATAATTTGATGATTAAAAATGTGTCTAGTCCAAGAACTAGAAGAAGGTAAGTCTTTTCCTCAGTTTGATGAGGTTTCTTCAGTTTGATGAGTTTCTTCAGGTCTTCACCCATTACCAGCCTGGCTTATTTCTGTGTCTGCCCGGCTGTCTCTGCAGGAGGACGCCGACGTGGAGTGGAAGTTCGCCCGTGCCAAGCTGTGGCTCTCTTACTTTGACGAGGGCCGCACCCTGCCCGCCCCCTTCAACATGGTCCCAAGCCCTAAGTCTTTCTACTACCTGGTCCTCCGCATAAAGAACTGCCTGATCCACCTCTGCAAGGCCAACAGCCGTCGCCATAACAACGAGCTGGAGCTGGGCATGATCAACTCACAGGCCAAGGTCAGTCCGGGGAGCTCTCCTGACTCCTAATCTCAAGACAAATTACAGACGCAAAGTAAAAAATATGTTGCTATTTTGCATCTATTATCCTGTGTGACAGGGGGACAACTACAGGGCTGACATTGTTTTTGACAGTGTGAAAAATGGCAGATTAATGATTTTCCGCACCAAAACAGTTTTTTGTCATTCCAGTAGGATTTTTCTTTTGTAAGTGATTTGATTCAATTATTCTGACAGTTCCAGGAGCTGCAACAGGAGTGAGTAATTACAAGCTAATTACTGACAAAATGCAACTTGTTTCTCTGGCCTCCCATTCGGCATATTACTGTCAGACAACAGGAAATTGGCACTGTAAGGTGGCAATTTACACCGTAAAAGCTGCAACCAGCAATTTTGTAATGGTGTTTGGTTCAGTTCACCTTCAATTTGCTTCCTTTGCTTCTGAGTTAGGTGGACATACTGATTACCATGAGTGTGTTTGCCATCTAGATATTCGCCTCTTGCAGGTTTCTTCCCACCTAAATGAGGTTATGTTTTGCTTCCCATGTGGCTTCAGTAAAAGGACTGATGAAACTGCAAAAGGGAGCAAAGGACAAGCTCACTAATTGGACTTGCTTTCTTGTAGAGGCCTGGGTCAACTGTTTGTAGCATCACTGTCTATTTCTGAAACGTCAGCAACTATAATATTTCTCGTGTGTTCGATTGGCCTTGTGGTTAACTCACAGGAAAAACATGATATTCCCACCGAGGGTCTGGGATGAAGCTTTTTCACACTTCCCCCCCCCTCTGTCCATAGCATTCGCCATTTAACAGAATCAATCTTAGCGCCGGCCTCGTCCGCCCGCTTTTCCTCCGTCTGATTCCTCAGCTCAAACGGCTCACCTCGGCTAAGCTATTAGTCAGGCCATTAGATCTGCCTGCGTCTGCTCAAATGCCTCGGCAGGCTGCAGACGGGGACAAGAGGGGTTACACCCTGCTGCCTCTGTGAGCTCCTAAAGTTCTCTGCAGCCCTGACAATGTAACTGCAGAGTCAGGCAGGTGAAGCGAGCGATCGATACGTAAGCTCACCCTCGACCACAGTGCAGCTCCAGAAATGTCAAGTGAGATTCAGCAAAGGCAGCGTTGGCTTTCTGAATCAATTTATCTTATTTCAGTCATGTGGTCCATGTGTCTCTCATGTGGGACTTTGAGAAAAGTTAATGCACTGAATGAAAGGTCATTATGTGAGTTTTAAAGCAGCATATGTTCGGAAAGATAACCAAGACAGTGGTTGGCAAAGTTTTAATGACTGAGGCTTATATGTTTGAGGGAAACTGACTGAGGAGCTTCTGTTGATATATTTCATAATGAAAGTTTGTATGTGGCATGATAAAAGTTGACATATTTCTGTGTGTGTGTGTGTTTGCTCACATGCTATTAGTGGATGCAGATGGCAGATGCCCTGTGGTGAATATGGCAATATTTCAAATATTCACAGTACAGGAGACAATTAATTTCTTGCCATAAGCAAAAAAAACAATAGAATATAAATTAAACAGAGTCAGCAGAGGCCAGCAGAGCAGGTTATTGATAGGGCCTAGATCAAAATACACAACAAAGACCATTAAGCTCTGTCAGCGGGGCTTTGGCAGAGCCTCTGCATAAAAGATTCACACGAAGCTGAAACAGTAGTTCCCATCTGGTCGTGTGGTTCAATAAAGCAACGACTTTATAAAAACGCTAATTTGCCTCTCTTCAGCAAATCATTGGTATTAGCGGTAGGTGTTCTCTGTCCTACAAAGTCCTAAATCAATTACTGTACATTCAGTTCTTTCAGGGGAACAAAATGAGTTTCCCTGCAAAACAAAGAAAAGAAACATAATTCAGGAATATGAATGTAAAATCAATGAGAGCATACAGCCTGAATGGTCTCTACTGTAACTGACATATAATTCTATATTATGGATTTTCTGTTCAGTGTATAACTCTGGGAGTTGTTTAGAAGGAATCCTTTTTTTATTTATTAAGTGCAGACACTTTCAGTGTTTCATTTATAAATGCACATTGTTTATGTTTTACATTCATAATTGAGAAAAATTCTGCTGCCTTCCGAGAGAAATCGAACAGTTCTTCAACATTAAAGAAAAAACACCAGGATTTGTCTTTGTCAGGGCTTTAAACTTTAAGGCTTTATATAAAGCATTATTCATTTTCAGACTGTTAATATTATTCAGCCATTATGTTTGGAAATCTCCATTCGTCTGCAGCTTTTGTGCGCACTGAATAGCAGACGGTTGCGTGTGTCCACACTTCAGTTAGAAACTCAATTTGACGGTGCAGCGCTGAAATGACACACAAGCTCCAAAGCAAGGTCGTGGAGTTAGAGCTGGAAGTCAGTTGATAGAGATTCGCTCTGGTCAAGTGTTGCTGTCAGTCCCGTTTGAAGGCATCTGTGAGCGCTCGATAACAAACACACAAAGCCCTGCCTTCCGTTGTTGTTTTGTTTTGGCAGTGCATTGCCTCCTCTAGCATGGTTTTCAAACGCTTCCACTATAGAGGATCACTCGAGCCTGAAATGTGACGTTAACTCTGGACTCTGTTCTTTGTACCACTGTTGCAACAGGATGAGCGCTTCAGGTCTCATCTGCGCCCGGGAGAGGAGTTCATCCCCAGAAAATCTAGAAAACACCCAACGAGATACCAGGTAAGAAAGAGGAAGCGGAGGATGGGTGGAGAATCTCAGGAAAGATCGAGGAATGAAAAGACGCGCATGGAAAAAAAGACCAGGACAAAAGTAGAGGTGCAGAGAGCAGGAGAGACGGAAAGAGAAAATGAGAGGGGTGGAGGAGGTACAGAGAAACCAGTATAAACGATAGAGGTAAAGAGGAGTGAGGAAGGAGACAAGAGAGAGGAAAGAATTTAACAAGCGCTGGGATGAAAGGGCAGCAGCTGAGAGGAAGGCAGGATTGAACATTTGATTGCGAGCGAAAGGGGAAAGAGGAGGAGTGGCAAAAAGAGAAAGAGAGCGTCGGGAGTGAAGCTGAAAATGCCTCTAATGAGCTGTTTGAAGGAGACTGAAAGCAGACGCTCTGTAAATGAGCTGAAAATATCACAGTTAGGAGCTACGAGATGCTCTCCTCCTGCGTCTGCCCTTCACCTTTTGCCCCGAGGGGGATCTTAAATTCTTTCTCTGTGCTTTTCTCTCCCAGTTTGTGTGTTTTTTGTTCTTTTTTACAATACACAAGATCACTCACACCATGCACTCACATAGATGTCACTCGATTGGACCTTTGTATGTGCGCTGTATGTGCAGTGACAGATATCGACCAACATCCAGATTGCCTACATGCAGAGCTCGACAGCCGGAGGTCGGTAGCAGCTGTGGGACGTCCCTATAGGCTGCAGATCAATACTAGACATTTCACACACAGTCTCTGAGACATTCTGCTGTTCTCTGTGCTGCCCATTGTCATGTCACACTTGTCACCTTCTCCCTATTTAATCTTCCTCCTTTCCTGTCCTCCTCGTAGAATATCATGAAGCGTCTGATTAAGCGCTACGTCCTGAAGGCGCAAGTGGACAGAGAGAACGATGAAGTCAACGAAGGTAAAAAAAAAAAAAGTTCCTCTTCATTAAGCGCCCTCTCTCACTGTGTCATTATTTGCTCAGGGCATGTGTGTGCACGAGTTAGTGAGAAAGAGGTAGGACTTAGTGTGTGTCTGTGTGTGTCTGTCTGTGTGTGAGATAAAGTCCACGAGAATTCTGATTCTCAGAATTCTGAGGAAAAAAGTCCAAATTCTGAGTTTAAAGTCAGAAGTCAGGGTTGTGGAAAAATAAAAGTGTGAACTCAAACCTCCCACTTCAACTGTAGCACAGTTTCATGGCTCCGCTTACCCGCGCACACGTCCATGTACGTTCATGTTCACGTGCCCCGATTGAGTGTCCGTGTTTGACTGTGTTGCAGGCGAGCTGAAGGAGATTAAGCAAGACATTTCCAGCCTCCGTTACGAGCTCCTGGAGGAGAAGTCCCAGGCCGCCGGGGAGCTGGCTCTGCTCATCCAACAACTTGGCGACAAGTTTGGCAAGAACACCATGAGACACTGACAGGACTCGCAAGAAGGAGAGAGAGAAGGAAGGGGGAGAGGAGGCCGGAGGAGGTGCGCACAGAAAGCGGGGTCAGATTATTTATTTTCAAAACAATGATAGGTGAAGAAGGGGGGGGATGTTTGTGAGATAGAAAGAACACACTGGGTAAAATGTGCTAACTCAAGGCAAAAGACAAGTGTTTTGTACATGCAACGACCAATTAGGGGGGAATGTGAGAAGAAGATAGCGGCGGCTGCAAGTGAGCGTGAGGTCACGGGGTCAGAGGTGAAGTAAAGGCAGTCGGAGGGGGGGTTTGTGTTGACAGCTGAATTCTAATTAAAGGCAACATCTTCAGGGAGTGAGAGGGAGGGGAAGAAGACAGCGGCTCGCAGGCTGGCAAGGGCGGCGGGGGGGATAGAGGGAGACGAATGAGGAGGAGAACACAAACGCCATGAGATATGAAGAGGCACCACAGGGCAGAAGACTGAGGCGGCGCAGCAGTGAGGGCCCCCGCATCCGCTTCTAAGAGATATCAGCGCATCACCCACTCGGAGGAGAGAGAGGGAGACCCAAGTGAAGGGGTGACTTAGAGGGAGGGCTGGAGATTGGTGGTGGTGGGGGGTAGATATGAGAAAAAGTCTTTTACTTTGTCAGGACGAGGGTGGCCATACCTGTTGAGATACTGTGCACCCCTTTATACACCAGGCTATCTAATTAATGCATTTCCCTCCAAGATGCACAACTTACGATCAGGAGTCGGATGATTCAGGAAAAAAAGTGGGAAACAAGTCATTAACGACCACCGAGAAATGTAACGTTATCTGCTCATTTTAGTGTGTATCACAGACCTTTGTGTGTTGATTAGACAAACGGTACTGCAGCTCCGTGTCGAACCGTCTCCAAGAGATCTGAGAGATTATTAGTTGCAAAAAAACAAGTTAAAATAACATTACTCCAAGCAGCATGTCTCTCATCTCACTTAGAATGAGATGCGCAAAACCAGTAATAGTCCAGGTTTCATGCATATTTGAAAAACTCCAAGCCAATTAAACATATTATGACCTTGATCACTGCTTTGGATATTCTGCTTTTCACTGTGCCCTTGCAGCGCACTGCGTCGGCGTGGCCAAAAGTGGCGGTGGAAAATCACCAAAAGTGTCTCCATGCTACACATTTTTTATGAAGTAGAAAACAAAAAGCGACATGTCCTCGAGGAGTTGTGTTCACAGCTGTAAAAATGCATGAGGTCAGTGTTTATGAGGTGCACAAGAGGGAAGTAAAAGCTCCTCCGTCTGACTGCTTCAGGGCGATCAGACATTTGCGAGATTAGAAAATGTGGCAGATGGAGAGATATGACGAGTGATGAGAGATTTTAAACTTTTGGAAACAACAGTGCAATCATTTGGCTATAAAACGCAGAGGAACACAGAAGCTGTGTGGAGTCATTTTATGGTCTTGTTTGTGTCCTGGAGACTTATTAGGCATCCAGCTGCAGTACGAACCGAGCTGTGGTAGACTTCACCAGTCATTCTGATGACATGAGGATGAGTTGAACTGCTTTAATTGGAGAGAAAATGTGATCCCAATAATAATACGCAGTCTGTTTATTCTGCCCATTAGAAATGTGTCTTTTTTATCGTGCTAAGTGGAAAACTTTCTCAACAAACAAACAATTTACAGATGTAGATACAAATAGGGTGCTAAAGTTGACCTGTGGGAGCAGCCACAGTATCTGTCCTTCCTGTAACAGCAGCCTATTCTTCGATTTTGTCAACAGAAAACAGCCACTAATCCACTGTTTATATTCTGTTCAAGTTGCTGAATTCCAGACACAGTCAGGATTCAACAACTTGAGCAAGATTCTGTCAGATTGTTTTTATTTCTAGTTAGAATGCTTCAGTCATTTCTTAAAATCCTCTCATGTGATGGCTCGCCATTCTGTTTCTTGCTGCCTCTGGGAAGCGGTCACACAGCACTGGTCCGTGTGTATTGTCATTTTAAAAACATTGTGAGACAGATTTGGTATTTTGAATTTAATCAGCAGATTGAATGGGTTCCTCCAAGGATTGAGATCATTTAAATGCGTCATACGAGCCCCTACATCGCCTTCAAAAACAAAACATCAAGATAAAAAACCTCAGTTTTATTATTCTGTTATTGTATGGAATCAGCAGGGGCCTACTGCACCAATTAGCACATTTAGAGGGCTCTCATTATACATCAAAACAATTCAAATCTTGATTTCATTATAACATCATCCTTTAAGACTTTCAACTTTCAAGACTGTGAGATAAGTCATTTATTTTACAACAAATATATCCACATTTCAGTCCTTAAATGTATAGTTTCTAGAACTTAAAGCCTCACTAGCAGGTGTAGTAGGCCCGAGCACACTTCATAGCACCATTGAAGTTGAGTGATAATTCTACATCTGAAGGCTTTAAACCATTATTATAATATTCGTCTCTTTAGACATATGAGGTTTTCAGCGTATAGTGACCGAGTTCTGTTTCCGATACACAAAATGTTGTTTAGAGTCAAGTTTTCGTTTAAATAAGTAGTGGGACTTGAACTTGTGTCTGTTTATTTGTTCTGTGTGTGTGTATGTGTATGTGTATGTGTGTGTGTGGGCGTGTGCGTGTGCGTGTGTGCGCACGTGTGTGCATGCGTGCGTGTGTGTGTGTAAGAGAGAGAGAGGAAGAGCAACTATTTTCTGTGTGCACAACCAGGCTACTGCTGAAAAGACTCCTAAAGAGGGGTTTAAGTGTCCCACCTCCTGTAAGACAAAATTACCTGAAATACTGTATTTTTAACTTGTGCGCAAGAAATATTGATTAAAGCAAAATCTTGTACTGTATATTGTCATATTTTTGATCCTGAACAAGTGCTTTGATTTGAGTAGCTGGGAGGACCCAAACTGCACAAAACATGCACTTACACACTGCGTTAAATCACATCGTTTCTACACAGTACTGCAATCATATACAAACATTTTCATATTCAAACTGTTTTTAGAGTAGTTACAGGCATGTCCGTGTCGTTGATTTAGTTATTCAGACAGATCTTTTTTTTCAAACAAACACTTAACACATGCCTAAAAAAGGTCAAATGCAAAAAAAGTCTTTCTGAAGATGCAATAACAGCAGGAAGCATTACAGAATTCGTGTTTGAGGTATTATTGATTTTTACATTTAAGAGCAACTCTTAACACTGTCCTACAAAATCAAAAGATGAAAACAAATGTGCAACATAATCCTCTAACAAAATACAAAATACACGACAGTACAGGATAACGGAGCTGTCATGAGGCCTGAGTGTGACAGAGTAACAAGGCAAACACCACTCTTTTAGCTGCTTCACTACGGCCAAAACTTTAACAAGGTTCCTGGAAAGGTAAAAGGTTTTGCAGACACTCAGGAGTGCAAAAAACAAATAACAGCATGACAGAATAAACTTCAGTTCTGCACAGTGGTTAGCAAATGAGCGGCTGGGCTGGACAAGCAGGTATTCCATCTTAACATTACATCCCAAACACCAACACCCCTCCTCAACCCCCCAACGGAAAAGTCCAAACCCTCTCATGTGACGAGGAGCTGCGCTTCAGGAGCAATCCCGTAAACAAAGTACATTCCCGCTACTCTACTGCAGACTCAACATACAGTCTGTGGGAGAGTGGCACTGCCTTTAAGAGGATCTTCAAACCCCTCTGTGACTGAGAGAGTGGGTTTTTTTAAGTGCGTGTGTCATGCACCTATGTGTGTGTGTGTGTGTGTGTGTGTGTGTGTATATGTGTGTGTGTGTGAGCATGTGTGTGTGTGTGTGTGTATATGTGTGTGTGTGTGTGTTGACCTTAAAAACACACATGGCGTGTCAGAGACATCCTGAAAGCTGCCCTCTGCAGCACCGGTGTAAACACTCCATCGTTCCAACATGTGTCCAGATATTTATCTGTCCCCACTTAGTCCGCACCATTCATTCACACTTTCTCTCTGCATTGTTTCAGGCTGTTGGCTTCCTTTTATTGTCTCGTCTGCCATTACACAAAGGTCATCGACCCCTGCAAAGGCAGTGAAACCCGCCTTAAAATGTTCATCTTTCAGGCCATATATGACGAGGGTCAACAGATTTCTAGTTGTCTTTGTTTTCAGTGCAATTTTCTTTGTGTGTCAACTTTATTGAAACAGTACTGGGTTATGAAGAAAGTGTCCTTTCACCGGGAGAGGTATGTTAATTAAAAACGGTTCTACATTAATTTCAAACTGACAGGTTCATGCCCTAGGTATTTGTTTTGTGGACTTTGTTAAGCATAAATCACATTATGTGGATCTTTCAAACGCACAGACCTTGGCTTTTCTTCTCCTGTGCAAGTGCTGACGATGAAGGTGGAGGAAAATGGGCTTTGTGCGAGTTCAGCCTCCATCTGCAGGTCCTGCATCCTCTGGATGAGCTCACACATGGAAATACTGCCGTTTCAGAATAAAGTTTTGGATTCATGGAATAATAAATGAGTAAATCAATCAATTCGGGGGGGGGGGAGCATCCTTTCCTGATCACGTTGTGGCGTCTGGTTTATAACCCTTTGTCACATCCTCTCCCTCTGTTTCCTCCACTCTTCCTCTCTACCCCCCATCACTCACTGCTGCACTATATATGCAGGCCAATAAAGCAGAAATGCCAAAACACTGTCTCAAAAAGAAAGAACATGTAATTCAGTCCGAGAAATGCTGCACAGCACAGTCACACACACATAAACAGAGCTGTACTGTAGCTATCACTGAGGACACTGAGGTCATGTCCTCAGTATTTTTTCTGGGTCTTTAATTTTTTTTATATATTTCCTAAAATGTTAAGTGATGAATTGCTAAAACTACTGATTTGTATAGTGTGTTGTGAACAGAGGTTGGCATCCTCTCCCCAGCAGTCACATACTGTATTTGTAACAAGTTGCACATCAACAGTTTGTTCCTGTCGTGCACTCTGTGGGGCGAGGGGCCGTATTTCACCTAGCCTACAATACACACAGGAACAGATGCAGGAACAAGTTTTCAAGATCAGAACTCACAAACTGTAAACCTATATAAGAATATGATGTGTCCAAACCTTTGCATGCGGAATCAGTCAGGAGCTTCTGACATTTTCTGTGGAAAAAAAATATTCATGGGGGTAAACAGGCTAACACATGATAAAGAAAACACAGTAAAGTTTAGTTTACCTTCGCTGCAGTCACACTGTCTGTTAAGCCAGAAGTGTCCCTTGCAAGGCTTTGTCACGGCGTCCGAGCATGTAGACCCAGCTTCAGTGCAGTTTTGAGGAACTTGTGCTTTACTTGAGTATTTCCATTTTCTGCTACTACTGAGCGTCCACTCACCACATTTACTTCGAAGAGTACAGGCTGAATCAGAGCTAATGTAGTGCATTTGCAAATACGCTTATTTTACTGTCAATAGAAACAACAAATAAAGAAAAAAGAAAAACACTGATTCCAAATCACACACTGGATAGCTGTCATTAATGATGTGTTAATCAGACGTGTTGTGAGTGACTGTGTGCGGTTTACAGGGAAACCACTGAGAAAAATCAGGCTATGCAGTGAATATGACTTCCATTAGTAACTATATAAAACAGCATAACAGAGGAACAGAGGATGGCACATGCAGATTAGTGATGGACTTTACCCTTCTGAGGATATTAATGATATGGTTAATGAACTGCAATTACAGAAACACTGAGTCATACTCCGTACTCGTGTTTTTTTCAGGGGGCGTACCACGTCTCAGTCTACTCAGCCTGTCAAAAGCGAGTCAAAGTTTTTCAGCACCTCTTTCTTCCCTCACTGCAGCAACCTCTACATTTAAAATGAATTATTTTCCATCCCTGCCTGAAACCCAAGAGTAAAAAAAAAAAAAAAAAAAAAAAATTACAGTCTGGACAGAAGGGTACAGTACATCGGGTAAGTGGCTGCTGCCCGGCATGTAAACAGCAGACAGGATCCTTACTGGACTATCTCCATAGCAACAAAGACGGTCCATGGGAGATGTTCTTTTGGAAGTTCACAGGAAATTATCTCTTATCTGATTTCACTGAGTGCTCTCCGCCTGACTCTTGATATGAGTTTTGGCCTTAAGGGTGTCTGTCTGTGTGTGTGTGTGCGTGTGCGTGCGTGTGTGTGCGTGCGTGTGTGTGTGAGTTTTGTTTGTGCATTGGCTGTTTAAATCACAAGATGACATCTTATGGAAGTCTATCTGTTCATGATCAGTTGTGCATGACCTGTGTGCTGCTTGCATTGAATAATGTATGTGTGTGTGAATGTGTGTGTTTCTTAGAGCACACACACGCACACACACACACACACATACACACACTCACAGTCTAACTGACATCCCTTCTCTGGTGTAATTTGTCCCAGAGGCCCAAGGCATGGAAGTGTTTCCAGCCCACCCTCCCTCTCTGCTCCCACACTCCCTCCTCCATCCCTCTCGCCTCCTCCATCTGTCTTTCTCTGTTTCTGTCTCTCCTGGCAGAGCACTGAGCGATGTGACCTCCTGCCTCGGAAAAGACAGAGATTCCAGGGATTTGGAGAGGGAGAGATTAGACTCCCTCTCCAACGTGCCTCCCGCCTACTTGCCTGGAAGCCCCCTCAGGAGACAAACTTAGCAGCATGCACACATGTACAAACAACAATATGCTTACTTGCTTGTATAAACACACACACACATAGCAGCTTACCCGTCCACGTATATATTATTAGAAGCTTGAACAAACGCACACGAAGGTGGGTTTACACTCCCCCTCACTCTGCCGGAAAATCTGCGCACATTACGCACTTACTCAGGCGAGAACACTCGCATATGCGTGCACGCTCACACACCAGACTGTCTGTCATAAACACTCTCATTTAAACAGTGGAGCGCTAACTTGTTTGAATACAAACAAACGAGAGCTTACACTCACATGTTAATGGAGGCTTTAACACAGAAGTGGGCTTAGACTGCAAAGTCCCTATGTGGTTCTGACTCTCGCAGACAAATTATGTGTCATTCATCATTTTTGCCACTGGTGCATCTTCCAATCCGAGGCATCAATCTCCTCCTTGAGCCATCTCGGTCTCCTGCAGTATGTCATTAGAAAGCCCTCCGGTGAGGATCTAATCAAGACACATCTCTTGTAGAACATAGAGATCACATAGAAATGCAACCTTTGTCACAGTCATAAAGAATATAACCCAACCTGTTCTTTACTTCTCTGACATGAAGATCATATATCCCTTTGTCCCATCATTCATTCATTCATTCATCACTGAAACGCCGATGTCTAATTTCTGGGGTAGGCGGAGGGCTGATGGAGTGGAGTAGGAGGAGGAGGAGGAGGAATAGGGCTATCGGGGGTCTATCAGAAGAAAAAGGCCCGTCGAGTGTTTACCAATTCTTCAAAGCAACAGCGCGTCAGATCAAGACAGATGGAAGTATTGATATGACAACTCCTTGACAGACCCTCCAGGTGGCTCCACCGGCCCTCGAGGCCGCGCTGAGGAATGGGAGTGCACAGCAGCGATGATTGCACTTATAATTGCGAGTGGAGGGCTCGGAACTGCACGTAGGCACCAGATAACTGTGTCAGGTGTGCGTCTCGCATGAGGGAGGATTATTTTTTTCCCGAGATAGCATCATCATCATCGTCTCCACCATAAAAACAAAGTGTCATTGCCGTTTTTGTTTGGTAACTGATTTCAGTGGTTTGCAGAGCAATTCACAGAGCCCGACTGGCAGGAACATTGATGCTTCTTGCTGTACAAGGTAGCTTAATCAAGCATGCAGCCTTTGACCTGCAGTTTCACCTAATCTGAGGGATGGTCACGCCTGTGATAATTCCTTCCTCTCTAGTGGGATTCAAGATTTATTCTGCTCTTGAATTCTCCCTCAGAGTGAAAGACCTGCTTAAGTGTCGCTGTTTCCCACAAAGTAAATCCTCAGAAACCAGTAAGGTTTACCACGAAAAACCACAAGATACATCAGAATCGTAGCTTACGTTACGAAAAGTCCAAAGACTCTCATTTGACGGACGGATCCAAATCCAACTGCTGATTATTGCCGCTGATGTCATCAACAGAGATCATCCAGCATCTTAAAGGGAATCTGTGGAACGTGTGTTTTGCTTTGGAAGCGAGCTGTTGGCTTATGTTAGCGGACTCCATTTCTGAACCAACATTAGCCGCTGTTGATCTCTGTTAACGGAGCTGAGAGAGGCAAAGACGACGCACTCCAGGACATGCACAAAGCCGCACCCTTTGGTCTGTTGAGGAAAAAAATCTGACCCAAGTTATTAACAAAGGAAATCTAGTGTCCAGCAGCATTATAAACAAATCGTCCACAGGCTTCTGCAGTCAGCCAAGGACTCATTTTTCATGTCATGTCACAATCTGCTCACATGAGGCCAATAAAAAAGTGATTGATACATGTAACTACTGCAAATCGTTACATAGAGCATCTTTAAAAGTGTGGTTCACTCCAAAGGAAACTGGTGACATTTCCCTCTTACCTGTAGTGTAATTTATCTAACTGGATTGTTTTGGTGTGAGTTATGAGTTCTGGAGACAGCGGTCATAGAGATGTCTTTATCTGTATTTAAAATCCATCCATCCATCCATCCATTTTCATCCGCTTATCCGGGGCCGGGTCGCGGGGGCAGCTGCCTGAGCAGGGACACCCAGACCTCCCTCTCCCCGGATACTGCCTCTAGCTCTTCAGGGAGGACCCCAAGGCGTTCCCAGGCCAGCTGGGCGACATAGTCACACCAGCGTGTCCTGGGTCTTCCTCGGGGTCTCCTCCCGGAGGGACATGCCAGGAACATTTTATCTACGATAAAAAAAAAAAAAAAACTGCTGTTAATTTTGCACTATATCATGTAAATATGTATATATGTCTATTTCTTCCCTTTTTAATTGTATTGCTTATTTTTGCTATTGCTTCTGTTCTTGTAATATGTTTCTGTTTTTGTAATATTCTGTCGCTGCTGTGACAAACAAATTTCCCCATCTGCGGGACATTAAAGGATTTCTGATTCTGATACTTCTTTCTTTCTAACATAGTGAAACTAGATGTCCCTCAGTATCAACTTTCCAGCGATCATCAGACTTTGTTTCGAGCAGTTTCACAGAAGAAGCATTTACTCATGGATGGGAGGCCATGCTAAGTAAGCTGACTAAGCTAACTAACATTACAGCTCAGCTGGGAGGATGTCTTCAACGTCAGCATGCTGCACCGTCACAAACACAAGCCATCCACGAGTAGATACACGTGTTCTCTGCGGTGATACAGTTCAGTAAAGGGGATAGTTCTGGCATGAAACGGCTTCCAAGACGGTCTGTGAATCAGCGGTCTGTGAAAGAGCAACTGGGTCAGGATTTCTTCAAGCAAAAAAAAAAGATGATTAACATCTAGTTTCATGATATTCAAGAGCAGGCAGTCACCTCAATAGAGACAAACTCTGACTCACACCAAAACAATCCAGATGGATAAATAATACAACAGGTAAGAGGAAAAAAATGTATACTTTCGACTTTGGGGTGAACTGTTCCCTTAATACCTGCTGAACCCTGCAGCTACCGTTGGAGCACATATCAAACAATATCCCTAGAACGAAAAACATGACAGCGCACTGCATATCTGAATGTTTCTATTAACTTGTGTCTTAGTGTTTAATTGGCATGTGCGAAAACAAAGAATATGCTCGTTCAGCTCATTTTATTTGACTGATAGAAATCCACTCAGAAAAAAACATCTTATTGTAGAACTGCAGCAATTCTGACAGCAGGCATCATCATCATCATCATCATCTTCATCCTTACAGTCCGCATTATCACAGCTTTGTGCCGTAGCATCTTCATCATCCTTGGCGTCACCTTCAATTCAGCGCCAATTGGTTCACCGCCGCAGGACTATCACCGGTGCCCTCCTCTGTGTTCCTGTCATATCCACTGTCCCGTCTCCATCTCAGCATCGGTGACAGCTGTGAATAATGGATATGGAACCCAATACAGGAACCGCCACGAGGGTTCCTGGACTGCAGATATTCTCCCATTCTCTCTGCGTAGGAGCCACTGCGTGACTGTGAAATGAGTGAGACGTGGAGAGGAAGTTATGTTTACAGCAGCCTCGGCGCTGCTGCTCGTCATATACAGCAACATTTCCCCTCAGTGTATTTATGTACCTACAACATAGTTTCCCTTTTATGGGCCAGCCATAGCTGTTACTCCTCCATTCATCTTCTGACTCACTTTGCCGTTTTCTCTCTTTGTTCTCCTCTGTGTGCTGAGCTTTGTTTTGGTCATTTCTCACATTCCCTCTCACTCAACTCGCTCGGCCGCCTATTTTCTGTTTGTCTCCTCGTCTTCTTTTTAATCTGCTGTTTTGTTTCTGTCCACCTCGGCAACTTATTTCCTTCGCAGCCTTTTTGTTGAACCTCTTTTTCCTGTCACATTTTGAATCACAGGTGTCTGTTGCCTCACTCTGGAAACAGGATGTTACTCAGTTGTTGGTTTGTTCCTGTCTGTTTTTCCTCTGTCTCCTGCTGCTCTTAGCTCATTCTGACTCAGCCAACAAGCAGCAGAGTGTCACACCACAAACACATGCACGCTCACAGTGGGATCAGAGCTAACCTTTGCGTGTCTGATGCTCTTGGGGTGAGTCTCAACTCTATTGCACGGCTACTGGACCAGAACCGCTCTCTCCCGTCCCCTCCAAAAAAAAAACAACTCCTTTGCTGATACTGAGCACAATTTCCCCGAAAGGATTCACATTGAAATGCAGATGAAGAGGGATGTAAAAAGTGAAGCTGGCTGAGCCTCAGCACCTCCACTCCTCTCTTGTTGTTTGTTTACTGTCCTTAAAATCACACTTCACATCGCACAGAACACCCTGGTGGCCTCAGATGGCGGAGTCTGCTTTGTTTGCTATAGAGCTGAGAGGCCACTTGACCTGCACTGGGATCTGAGCCCACGCTGTGTACATAGTAAAATAAATGAGTAATTGATCCCATCTTGCAGTAAAATAGAGAATAAATAAGGAATACAGGCTGGAAATATGTGTCACGTTTGCAAAATATGTGTTGTAATATGTTAATTTTACTTTGATTTTACTGTAGACTTAAACTGTAGACATGTACTTTACTTCACTCTTTTCTTTTTCATGCCACTTTCTGCTTCTACTTCATAAGTACAAGTACAAGTTAGTTACACATACATACATACATGTATGTATACACTGTATGTATACACTGTGTACTCACAGGTAGACAGATTATCAACATGGCTGATCAGGAGATCAGACATTCATTTTTCTGATCACCAGGATTAGTGTTTCTTGTCCGATTGCGGATCAAATAAATGTACGTATAAATGTTCTACTTTGGCTCTGATGCAGCATGCCATCTGCAAAGTAACACGTATGTTAAGTTGTCAAAAATGTAATGGAGTATAAGAGTACAATATTTGCCTCCAAAATGTAGTGGAATGGAAGTATGAATTAGCCGGAAATGGAAATACTGCATTTACTTCTATTTACTATTTAAATAACTGAATGAATGTAATATTGGCATTGATATGGCATTTAAATTACGGATGTGATGCTACACTGTCCGTCAATACCAGTCTGCATTTCACGTTGAGTGTTTTTGCATTGTTGCCTTCAGTAGCCAGGCTTTGCCCTTTTGATGCACTTCATATGCCGATGCTAGACTGCCTGAAATCGCATGTTGAGGACTGTTTTAATACATGTCTCTTCATCTGAGCCCTGATGAACACTTTTCAACATAAAACGACGCCCTCGTGGGTAAAACTGAGCAACCATTTCGATAATTGCTTCCAGTAAGTCATTTATCCAGCCACAATCATTTCAATAAAGAAAGCCACAAATGTACCTCCACTTTAACCAACTAAAAAATTAAAGTCCTTCTTCCACATAAATGCATGAGTAATAGTAATCTACTAATCAGTCCTTTTATTTTACAATAATGAAGGTCTGCTTTCTTGATTATACTTACATACTTTTACACTCTGGGGTAACATTTTCTTTGCAAGACTTTGAATATTTTTACAGTGTAGAACTTTAAGGATCTGAACGCATCCTCCGTCTCTTCGGTATTGTGCATTTCCATGTTTTTCCACACAGAAAATGATTTGAATTAATAATGTGTATAATTGAACATGTGTTAGCGTGTGTGTGTGTGTGTGTGTGTGTACTCAGGGGTTAGACGACAGCTGCTGCTCATTTCGAGTATCTATTTGTCATTTTTTACTGCGATGGGAAAGTAAAAGCCTCTCCTTTTATGCCTCCCTGAGATGAGAAGCGGCGTTTGGTGTTCTGGCGAGATAATCAAGTGACTAATTGTGGAACGTCTGATTTCTGCCAATGGGGGCGTTTGATGCGCTGGCAGGGAGAAATCCTATTTTGCCAGCTGATTTTCTTCCACAGAGGTTGAGGTGGAGGTGGTTGGAAGAAAATGGAGACAATTACAGAAAATGAGAGAGGGGAGACATTTGCATGCCTTTTTTTCCCCTTTTTTTTAAGGGTTTTGTTTTGTTTTGTTTGTTTCAGGTCCTTGTTGGAAATCAGTCAGACAGAAAATGGAATTGTATTGACAGAAGAGATAAAGGAGTCCAAGCTGCTTGTGTCGCCATTAGTGATCCTATTGACTGTGCTATGTGTGTGTTTGTGTTTCAGTGTGACTGCATGTGTCCTCTCTCTCTCTCTCTCTCTCTCTCTCTCTCTCTCTGTCTGTCTCTGTTTATATAAGTGTGTAGCAGTGTGTGTGTGTGTGCGTGCGTGTGCATGTGGTTTATACATGTCAAGCGTCTCCCGTGAGTTTGTCTGTGTGCGCAAGACTGGAGCGTCCGCATCAATGTTCACATACTCTGTCTCGCTCTGGCTTTTGTGTGTTTTAGTCTGGAGGGTCTGTCTGGGAGAATCACCGTTATCACGTGTCTGCGCAAGCAAGAGGGGACAGTAGCATTGTTTAGATATATTGATTATAACTGATTTCACAGCTTCTGGTCACATTGTCTTTCACGAACTAACCTACCAGCGAAAGGCAGAGATGCACAGAGTCTATGCACGGACTCCTTTCCTGGGAGCCAAATGACTCCACTGCTCTGTGGAGCTCATGCTGAGGAAAGCAACAAAACATTATTACTCTTTCATGAGGCAAGAATAAACAAAACTCAGTAGACCCGAGCAATTTGCTCTCCGAGGAATTAGCAGTAATGGCCAAGGAAAAGCACTGCTGTGAGTGCAGATTACCGCCGCTTTTGTTGGCACTCTTTGCTTCACCCTCACTTGACATGGCATAATTTGAGGTGACTGAAACTTAATGGTGTTAAAAACAGTGGCAGAGGGCTGTGAGGGGGGATTTTAAAAAACCTTGATCCTTTTCCCCTCCTGGAAATAATGGGAAATAAGAGTAATAAAATAACAAGCAGACCCAATTCTCCAGCTAGCTGACTGTGAAGAGGGAGGGGGTATCGCTGCATGTGTTATCAGTGTGTGTGTGTGTGTGTGTGCGTGTGTGTGTGTGTGTGAATATGACAGTAAAGGAGAGGCTGGTTTGTGTAGGCTACACATACATAATCCATGTTGGCTTGCATGGCGTGCCATTCGCTATGGTTATGTCTCATCATCAGGAACATTAAGCTTCTTCAAGGTACTTCTCCGTCTCTCTTTTTTGTCGTCTTGTAAAACAACATTATTAAACTCGGAAAAATAAATCCCCCAAAACTTTTGAGTTTTCTTGTTTATCTCAATTTCTGTGCTCAGTGCTTCATGGATGAGTTGTCTTCTCCCCTCCTGTTTTTATATGGATTAACAGGATTAAAAAACAGAAAAGAGATCGAGAAAGGAGTGTGGAGAGTGAGAGAGAGAGAGAGAGCGAGAGAGAGAGAGAGAGAGAGAGAGATGGAGGAAAGGAACAGACCACACAACAGAGAAATGGAAAAGAGATGTGTGGGAATTAGAGAGGCAGAGACAAGATGGAAAATAGCCCAGTGATGCACAGCATTTGTGTTGTGTGTTAATTTCTTTGTGTGTGTGTGTGTGTGTGTGTGTGTGGGACACAAAGGGAGAAGACAGGAACAAAGACACAGGAGGACAGAGGTCATTGTTCTGCACAACACTATGCTCGATGGTGTCCAGGAAGATGAGAGGTGCTCTGATTGGCTGAGAGCCTTAATGAAGTCCATAGAGGTGGAGAATTACAATTCACAACCGCTAATCAAAATTCCATTGTCACGGGTTAAAGCTAATGAGCAAAGCCTGATAACTCTCACAATTAGTCACAGGGCGAGGCATCAGTCAACATATATATCATGGTATATCGCCATCACATTACCTCAACTCTCACTCTCTCTCTTTCTATATATATGAATATACACACGCACACACACAAACACACACACACACACACACATATATATATTTTAAAACATAATTGAAATACTGTAAAACGCTTATGATGCATAAACAGGTGTAATTTCTGAAGTCGATTTATTGCTCTGTCCGTGTCCCACAAGGCTCAATTCTAGGACCTCTTTCGTTCAGATGAAATCGGAGCACACATGTATGCAGATGATACTGTCATTATTGCACATGAGAAAGACAGACATGCAATAGCAGCCAAATTAACATCAGCAATGGATTTACGATTGGCCCTCAAGGCTTTTCGACACCAAGTCAGTTTTATGTTGAATAATAAATATGACCTCGTATTGCATCAATCATGTTTACACATTGATTCGAAACTTGGGTCAGTCATTTGTTTTTTGGGGGAAAAGGTGAGATTTTCTGTGTTTTTTGCATCCTTTTTTTAATGTGATATGTGTGTGCGTGATGTGCGGGTGCATCACTACCTAGTGGTTGTCTTGCTGTTAAAGTTGTTGTTGTGCGGTTGCTGGTGTTGTGGTTTTATAGTGGATTTGTATTGTCTTGTAACTGTGTGTATATATATGTGTTATACTATAGTGTTTGATTTTTTTTTTTTTATAACAGAGATGCCATCTCTGTCTCCTGCCCAGGGACAACAAATGTAAACCAGTTTATAGCTTACTCTTACAAAGTTAAGAAGCTGCGCCCCGTCCCTCTCAAATAAACTAACAGATAAAATAACAAACTTATACTCTAGAGCCTATCTGTCAATATCAGCTGTGTCAAAAGCCTTTGGCAAATCAATACAAAGAGCTGCATAATATGTGTTGCACTTCTTTGTTTTGCCTTCAACTAAACCACGACACCTGGTTATGATGTGTGAGTGCGGTCTGTTAGCACCCTCGCAGTGGAGTGTTGCAAATCTAACACTACAATTCAGCTTAATCACCACTTGAATGCACTCACATAGTTTTAGGAAAAATTGGTCAAATTTTCCTTTGTGGGCCTTCAGATTTGCCTTTCTGTGTGTGTGTGTGTGTGTGTGTGTGTGTGTGTGTGTGTGTGTGTGTGTGTGTGTGTGTGTGTGTGTGTGTGTGCGTGCATGCGTGTGTGTGTGTGTGATGGGGACGATGATAGCGGCAAGCCCTTAGCAAAGCAGGAATTGGGTGCCACATCCAAAAAGCAATAATAAACAGTAATCTCCTTAGCCGTCACAATTATTGCCGTCCCTCAGTGTATGTAAACAAGGCTCGAGGCTGTTTTTAGATTTCCCATGTGGCGTGCACATTGCTACAAACTCTGGTCCACTTTAATCCCCTAATTGTTAAATACAGAGTTGATTTGGGACACTAGAGACCGTTTGGTATTTGTCTGTTTATTTGTCGCTTGCCTCTAACTTTTTTTCTTCTGTACATGTGGCTCCAATGTCATTTTACAATTTGGGGATGGTTTTGCTGCAATGTGTGTGTGTGTGTGTGTGTGTGTGTGTGTGTGTGTGTGTGTGTGTGTGTGTGTGTGTGTCCCTCTGTCCTTGCCCTCCCCTCTATGCCTGCCAGCCATTCTATTGTGACAGAACAGGTGCAGATGAATATGAAACAGATCGGCAGAGCTTTCAGGGCCCCGGCCCCTTTGTATGCACGCTCATGTCTGAAGCATCATATAAGCGCAAAGTGGCTTCCAACCCTCCAGCTTTAGCGCCTTCTTTTTTGTAGTGTCAAGCACCGGTGACAAATCCGTGTCGGAGAGAGCAAACACATGGGTGCTGCTCTTCAAGTCTCTCCTATAGGGCCCGTGCTGACAGTGGTGCCGGATGACTCAGGAGCTAAGATTCAGACAATAGCCTGCAGGGTAGAGGGACCCCTTTTTAAAATGTAACCACAACCTACCAGTTCTGACACGCACTCACCAATCTCACACCTTTTCCTTTTCTCTCATCACCCCAGTGTGAGACATTCCCCACACCACCCAGAAGTGGGTCAGAGTCAATTTTTTCGAGATAGATAGATAGATAGATAGATAGATAGATAGATAGATAAATAGATAGATAGATAGATAGATAGATAGATAGACTTATTACACACACACCTATCCTGATCTGTAATTCTCTCTCTCTCTCTCTCTCTGTAATTCTCTCTCTCTCTCTCTCTCTCTCTCTCTCTCTCTCTCTCTCTGTGTGTGTGTGTGTGTGTGTGTGTGTGTGTGTGTGTGTGAGTGTCTCCCTCTCCCTCTGTCACACACACGCAGCCCAGGACGAAGATGGGAAGCTGTTCACGACCCTGTCTGCTGCTGTTTTGCGCGTTAAACCCCCTCTTTCGTCCCATTTTAGTCACACTGAATCGATGATCCCATGAGGGCAGAGCGTCTGTAGGATCTATCCTCCACTGGATAAAAGAGCGGGCAGAGCTGCGCCCTGTACGCACGGGCGAAGGCGAGCTTGTTCTACTGCGCACCACGACGCACAAGGAGACATGTGTGCGCACCACGGATCGCCGTTGAACTTCGCCACCCTCTCACTTACCCTAGAGTCATCTTGGATACAGTAGCCTGCGATAAAGCTGCCCGTGCTCGACCACACGCGCGGCAGGACCGTTTGGGATTTAAACGCCAACAAGTGGAATTGGTAATGTGCACTTTAAACTGGGACAGTGATCTCCGCTGACACGTTTGACTTGATCAGTTCGATTTAATGTGACAGGAGACGGCGCTTTAATATCCCTCTCGGCGACATATGGTCTGCAGGCGAGCATTTAAAGCCATCGACCCGACGCGTCTCCACAGCGCGCCCTCGGCGGGGCTGGAGCGGACGGAGCCGGGGACGCTGAGGAATGCGGAGCCGGGATTTTGTCTTTTCCAGCTCACCTGCGGAAGTCTTCGCAGCGCACACCAAAGTAAGTAATTCTCTTGACTAGAACCATGTGATCTGGCTTCGTATAATGTTGTTTTTGACTATGCACAAAGAGCCCGAACACAAGGTCCTGAGGCATTTCTAGGAATCCAGTGTTAACAGTGACTGCAGCCCACTTTATGATCTATTTATGATCACTTCTGGCATGACCTGATTTGTTTTCCGCAAACAGTGCAGATTATCTGTGTCACTGGAAGAAGTGTATCGGTGACCTTGTCCGGCAGAGATATATTTCATGATAACTTGATTTGTTCTAATGATTCCTGTCCTGCAAGCTCGTTCCAAAATCTGTCCCACACTTCTTTTTTGTTGCATCAGAAATAGGACGCGCAGACTGAACGCAGACGGGGTCAGTAGGCCACCTAACCTTCTCCGTGTCTTTCCACCCTCCAGCCGAGCGACGTAGCCGGAGAGCCCGCTAGGCGCCATGCTGAGGCAGATCCTCCTCAACTCCACCGACACCCCGGTCTTCGATCTGGCGCTCATGGCCCAGTCCTCCACGCACGCCCCCTCCTCCCTGAACGCCTCCCACGGCGGCTCGGTGAGCGTGGCCGCTCTCCTGAGACCCACCGCGGGCCGGGGGGGAGGTGGGCTCCGGGAGGGCGAGCTCCACAAACCGGACCTGATCACCTACATCGTCATGTGCCTGCTGCTCTTCCTCTTAGTGCTGCTCATTGTGTTCTTCATCAACTGCCAGCTCCGGAACTCTTTCTTCGCCTCCATGCCATATGACAGGTCGCTGAGAGAGGCCAGGACCTCATACAAGTAGGCTACACCCCCAAGACAAATCTCTGGGACCCTGATAAGACTCTGTGGGGGGGTGGGTTCAAGGACTGGTCCCCCCTGAACTGCTGCTGCTGCACGTACCGGACACATGACGATGTTGCCTTTATTAGCTGTCTTGGACACATTTAAAATCCTGGACTCCCCAACAAACCCTAACATGATAGGCAAAGTCTTTACGGGCCAAATGTTTCCCATAACCCAAGGCCCACAGCCCCATCCATCCCAGAAATAGCGCTTCAGTCCACGGGGAGCTGTTTGAGTAGATGAGTGTGTACGGGCCCGCTGCAGGTGGAGAGATAACAGTGTAACACCTGATCAAATTAGTGACTCACAGCCTGTGTTTTCTGGTGATTAATGAATGAAATGTGAAACAATCCATCATCACCTGCAGCCCCCTGCTGGCCCCCGCAATGCACTTTGGACACAAATGGTTTATTCCTTTACATTTTACTCCCAGAGTCTAAATTCCCAGTAATCTTCACCGGGACTGACAAGATGATTTTTTTTTTTCATGGAAACGTGACTTAGGTCGACACAGAAAGAGTCTACAGTAGTTTGTATATAAAATATTTTGTATATCTGTAACTTAACTGTCTTGTCTTGTAAAATGATGCAACCAACGCTCGGTCCCCCCCTTTGGTCCATTGTAAAATGATGATTAAATGACATACTGAAGGCCTATACACACATAAAGATATTCAAACAGACCTGGAAGTCTTTCACCTGTTTGTGAATGGACGCTGAGGATGATGCTGCAGCTGGTGCGCAGGGCCAACTGTAAATCATTTCATATACGCGCGCAGAGACGTTTTCATGAGTACCATAGGGCCGCAAGCCGTGATGCGCACTTTCTCTTTTAATTAACCTTTCCCCCAACAATTTATCGCGCCGACGTCCTGCAGAATGAACACTCCAGGCTGAAGTTTATGACGAGACCTGTGCGATAAACCAAACTGTTGTCGGTTTCAGTGCCACCGGTGGTGCGCAAATCCTCTCCAATCTTGTTGTTGGAAAACATCTCTCACATACCAAGACAGACGGATGAGCCTATCTCTGTAATCCTGTCCCCGTGTCTCATTGTGTGTGTGTGTGTGTGTGTGTGTGTGTGTGTGTGTGTGTGTGTGTGTGTGTGTGTGTGTGTGCAGGATTGTCTGAGAGGTAAGAAAACACTGAATTTCAAGTATCGAAAATTATATCTCCAAATGAGTCAAGCCGGGAGAAGTGGAGTCAGAATGCCTCTGATATTCATTCAGTGACCCCTGGATGCTTCATCCGAGATGTAACACTGATGAGCTAAACGCTGGTGATTATTGTTTGTCTGTGGCGCGTAATCAGAATATCTTCTGGATCTGAGAGGAAGCATGGAAAATCGCAGGAGGGAGACAGGAGGCCACATCTGCCTTTAGTCAGCATGTTCAGAGGACTGCGCATTCTTGATCCCATCATTTGCTGCGATTGCCTCGTATATGTTAACATAATTTCCTTTTGAGTGCGAGGAAATCATTTTAGGGGACATTATAAAGAAGGCTGCGCCGCAACTGCTTCCTATTGGTACATTAACTTTGCCTGGCACGCTGTGTTCACTCTGGTGACGCAGTAGCGCCTGTCACCGCACGGTGGCGCCCCGAGTCTGGTTATTATTATTATTTGTTTTACTTGCTGTGGTAACAGTACAAAATGTGCCCAAGACAAACACGTTAAAACATCATCTATATACAAAAAAAACTGCACAAGACAAATGAAGCAGCATCACTTGTGTTGATAGTTCAATAAGGAAGGAAATGTAACTGCAGCACTGACCTCTAACCATTATCATGACACTTGCACAACTAAGGTATGGCTCGGCCCCCTCTGTCGAATTCCTCTCCAGATATGTGAGATAAGATAAATTGCCGGCGTAATTATTACCAAAGATGTCTGAGCGGACATTCTCTGGCGAATCTTACATCTAGACCTTAAGGAGTCGAGGAGACAGAGATGTGTGTCACAGACAGAAGGGTACAATGGCAAAGAAGAGATCACATCTCACACAAACCTTCAAAGGACAAGTTCACCAAAAAATGAAAAATCAGTTATTACCTACTCACTCTATTGCAGATGGAAAGTCAGGGGAAGTTTTATGAGAGAGTTTTATGGTCTGGACAACTGAAGTAGACGGGAACCTGTTTAAATTGTGAAAACACATTCAAATGGCTCCATACATCCACGTTTCCAGACATCGTGAGATACCAAATTAACTTGAAAAGACAACAATTACACTTTTTAAAGTCGAAGTCTTCACCGTAACTGCTATGCTAAAAGCGTTAGCACGCACTGAATGTGGATGCTGAATGTAGATGGGGACTTGTTTTTTTTTTTTTTTTTTTTTAAAAACAAGTCTCTATCTGCTCCATTTATTCAGGAGAATACTGCAACACTGAGGCTCCAGAAATGTGTGGTGGATCGCCAAACTTCACCTGACTACCCATCGGCCTGAGGCTGAGAAGATAGTGACTTCATTTTTAATTTTTGGGTTAACCCATCCTTTAATTACAGGCAACATAACCTCTCTTATAAGGTAGGCTGCAGCCTTTAGTTAGGTTATATTTTTCAAATTGCTCAGGAAACTTTGTCTCCCTTTCACTGATTTATTTTTGCCTGAACTACTAGATTAACTTCAGTGTAGTCTTTGAGGGAATGGTGCCAGAAGTTAGTGTTCATTTGGTAACTACATAATTCAGCAGTAACTGTCAGGTTACCTGGTCTGTGCTGCCTGCTGCTGGTGACTTATTCTACTGCAACACTGTCCATTTGAATTGACCACCTGTGTGTCTTTTCACCTCTTCTGTGTGGATTCTACATTGTGACACAATTATGACACAACACATGAATACGCCATTTCCTGTGTGGTCCTGTAGCCTAGCATCCAAAAGAACAGCGATGCCACGGTAACAGCAAACATACAGACATACTAATCCTCATTTTTTTTTTATTTTTTTTTTTTTACCGTAACTCCTCCACTGTGCTGGGATGATCCCTGAGCCCCACAGATCTGTGCACTGATCACAGATCTGTGCACTGATCACAGTTGGTGTCAGTTAAATCCTCTCAGGTGTAGCAGCAGCCTCGCGCAGGCTCCTCCCCCTGCAGCTCTGAGCGGACTGTCAGAAGAACAGGAAGACTCCTCCAGCGCTACAGACGCAGTCGCTTCCCCCCCTTCTGTCATACAGGGGTTAAAAAAAAGTTAACTAAAGTTGTAGCAGTCATGGAAACTAATCTGGGAGACGCCGTCGGGACAACTCATCCGTAACAACAACTCCTCAGCCGCGTTGTACTCACCGAAACAACTCGTGGACGTGTTTTTTTGTTTGTTTTGTTTTACCTACTGTAGCCAGACAAGCTAGCCTAGCTAAAGCTAACGTTAGCACAGTTGGTATCTCATACTTTTCGGGACTCAAAACTCACACTGTTAAAGTTTCGGGTTGTGTTAGACGTGTTTACAGACGGGATAAACTTCTCGTGTGTGGTTTACGAGCGCAAACGGGCTGTTTTCGTACTTTTCGCCCCGAAGACTGTCGGGCTGGTGCTTTGAATTTCCCTCCTTCACTGACACAGACAGGCGGCTTAGCGAGGGGGTTCGTTCGGTGTCGTTGGCTTCATACCAAATCATTAGCCACACAGTGCTAATTGTGGCTAGTTAGCCAGGGGACTAGCGTAGGCCCAAAGGAATTTCACAGTTGTCTTTTTCACACCGTTCCGAGGAAACATTCGGCTTTTTTTTTACGTTTTCGTGTTGGGAGATTACCGCCCACACGGGTTATTTTGACACCTAATTCAAGTAAACGGATTCATTTATAAACATGGATCCCAACACTGGGAACTCTGCCTCAGCTGCTGGTCCCAAGAAGGACAAGAAGTCAAAGAAGAACTACGAGGATGGAGATGGGAAAAAGAAATTTGTGAGTATCCCACAAGTTGGAAACCTGTTGCACGTCGGTGTTGGTCGGGGGGACTAGGGCTCAAAAGTGTTGCACCAACTCAACTTATGGTTACATTTTGTTCCTTTCGTGTTTCAAGTGAAGACACAAAGTAACCAAACCACCACCATACCTGTTTTTAATTTCACCCCTGAAAGCTGTGCACTAGCTGTCATACAGGTTGCAGTGCTAGCCCCGTAGGACTCATGATTCAGTTCGAAGTAGATGTCAACACATGAGGAAGTAGCTGTCCCTCCAACTTTGTGGTTATGCAGTGCTGACATTGCAACACGTCAACAACTGTCGTTCATCAGTGCGACCACATATACTATGTCAATATTGATTGAATGTTTTTTTTTAATATATGTATATCGGGAGGACTTTATTTTAAACAGATGTTAGTTGTGTTAGATGAATGGCAGAACCTTCTATGGTAAGGTGTGGCATCAAATTTTCCCAAGGTGACTTAATCACTATGACATCATGTTGTGTTTACCTGGCTGTGTCAGCATGTGTGATTCAGTGTGGTGTCTTGATGGGAGCAGTAAGAGTCATCACCAACGATGCCTGTCACCAGCCAGTAAAAAATGTTGCGTAACTTAAGCCGTTGGCCATGACTAGCAACAGGTGAAAACTGATATTCCACACACTGACAAGCCGTAACCATAGAGGATGCACAGAGGACACATCTGGTGCCCCCTCATTTTAAACCACGAGGTGTTTTATAACCTGCTGGCAGAGATGAACGCAAACTGTTTCTAATAACAGTGCAGTACAGAACAGTTTGTTTGAGCTTTATTTGAGAACCTTTTCATGTAAATAGTACCACCAGTCAAGGAGCCCAAAAATAGCACAAATGCCAAGCAGGAGTGGTGGGGATTGTACTCTGTCTTTGTTAAAGACATGATTTTGATGACAAGAACTGGCACATTATACAGTCAGGCTACACTGGCATACAGACAGGGTCAGTGGAGTATTAAAAAGCGATCCACACTGTACTGTAACAGCATGACAGTCTTGTCTTTTTCAGCCTTTTAAAGACAGAACAATCTTAATTTAAAACAAGTATTGTAATCAATGGTGTTAATGTGCACGACGGTTTAGGTGAGGCAGTTAGTAAACATTACTCATAGACAGAAACCAATTGTGCAATGTCCCAAGATAACACTGCATACATGAGTCTAAGGGTGATTGCATGTCTGTGTGTGTGTAGCTAGACTGCCCACCTCAGAGTGAAGTATGTCCTTGACAACAGTACACCACTAACTCTGCAATTTGAGCCCATTCAGGCAGAATATTTATTACACCGCGCACAGTCAGGGTTCAGAAAGAGTTTAAGGAGTGTAGAATTATGTGTGGCATGCTTTGTCTGCGGTGTGATGCCATCCTGCTTAGCTATCTTGTCAATGGCATTAACTTATCACTCTTGGCATTTGCCTCTCCTCAAACATACCAGTGATGATGTGCTGTGATATGTATGATTTCATGATGTGTATGTGGTGTCCTGTTGTTTTGGTATTTGTTAAATCACACTTCTGTGAATGTCTCTGTATTGTGATGTCTGAGACTGAATGAAGAAGTGAGTGTTATCCAGTTTTAGTCATCATCTATTTTTCTGGACATAGTTACTGTTTTTGGATGAATCTAAGACAGATTTGATTACTTTTTATACAGTATGTTGGAATAATGCCATGGAACTGCCACTTCAACTAGGTTTGGCATTCAGACAGATACTGGACTGTTTCCAGCATGCAGAATTTATAACAGATCGACATTTTTGTCCTTTTATATTCTACCCCATCCTCGTTCCGTGCATAAAATTTTGCCTACCCCGACATCAACCCCTGTTGGACTGCATGTATGTCAGTTCACATGCACGCTGTTTTTTACTCAGCATATCTAACCTGTAGTTATGTTTCATAGGAATGCTTAACATGATTTGCTGTGCTTATATGTACCTCTGTAGCTGAGGATGATCCATGTATTTGATTTGAAGCCAAAAGCAGGTCACATTAGCTGTGCTCCCTGAAGCACTATCTGTATTCCTCAGGCCCACAGAGACAGAAAAGATCAGCATCCATGAATGCTGTTGACATAAAAAGGCTGGCTCATCCCAGCAGGCAGGCGTATGTGTGGATTATCCAGGGATCACTGCCTTGGGCAGTTGTTTGGAATACAAGGTGAATTGTAGATCACAGATTCTGGCTCTGGGACATCTTGTTGAGTTTGGCAGGTTATCTGTTTTTAGCTGGAATGTTTGCTGAATTTTCCCAAGTAGCTAGACTTTTCTTTCAGTCCCTGACAAGAAATATTAGTTCATGAGAAGACCGATAACCAATATTTGGAATGAGGTGTGTAACTTGAGCATGCTTTTCTGGGGCTCCTGGTACAGCCTTGGACTTCTCTCATTGCTTATTAGGTTATTTACTAGCTATTGGCATTTCTTATTACCTCCGTCAAAGATGGAGGATGGGTCTTGGACCAGAATAGACCTGATTAAGTATTGCTTCAGATCTAGATAAAGGGATGGATACAGGAAATACTTTTTTTTTTTACATTGTGAGATACTTTTCACTTTTCAGGGAATAACACAAAACAAATCAAGTAAATATTAGTGGCTGCTATCTATGAGTGAGCACAAAGGGGACTGTTGGCCCTTGGCAGAGGAATGCGGTCTGCTGAGTGCCATGCTGGTTGTCATTTCAGTTTGATAATACCGTGGGTTGGATTTTGAGCCAGAATGATTGCACTCTTCTTTCAGATGTATGATTCTGTATAAGGGATGGGTTGCTTGCATTACCTACAACTGAGCTCTAACTGAAAAGTATAGAACCAGTCCTGATAACTGGAAAAGTTATAATTTGTGTCATACAAGCATTAGAGCCAACGAGCAGATGCACATTGCATTTTTCCCTGAAACTGGAACCTGTTGTAGTTGATACCAAACAGAGAACCCCCAGGCAGGTATCTTAGCAGTACATATTTTTTTTTCTCTTGTTGAATATCTATACAGCTAGAAAATAGGCCGGCTTGCTCATGAATGCTACCTCAGCCTATACCATTGGGTTTCTTCTGTCATGTTATTAAAAGATAATGGTAGTGATTTGTATTGATTTCCTTTATGACATTAATGGCTTTGACATTGTTAATGTGGATGTACAATTGGATTTTTTTTTATACCCCTCCTTATCTAAATTTAAATGCATTTATGTTGCAGCTTCAGAGGAAAAACCGCAATACACTTAAGCATGACCAGTCACAACAGTAATTAACAAAAACCTTCAATTAAAGTGTGCAACTTTTATTTCTGTCTGATTCTTGTGTGCAGTATTGCATATGGAGCTGCTGTCCAAATAGTTGCCGGTGAGAACATATTTTGACATGTTGATGTTAAACATTTGACATCTGATTAATTGCAAAGCTAAGTGTGCATCTCGTCAAGCATAAACTCCTGCACTGCCTGCATGTGCCTTTGTGCAACAGTGCACCTACTTCCTGGGGGAACCACCTCAGCAAATGCTTAATTTAAGATAACGCCATGAATTACACCAGTCAGGTCACAACTCTTTAGTCACAGAGTCTGACTCAAGTCGTCCAAGTCAAGTGGAGTAGTTAAAAATTTGCTTTGTGCACAGTGGGTCTCTTTTGCCCTTTTCCCTTTTTTATGTCTGTTCTATTCCCCCAACACATACGCGCGCACACACACACACACACACACACCTCGAAGGCACACACAGTTTCCTGTTCTCTACATCTCATGGGGAAGAAGAGCATACTGTGAGCTGAAGAATAGGATGACTGAGTGCCAGCGTGAAACTGGAGTGGTTAATGGACTGCTAGTGGCATGGGCCTCTTGGCTCGGAGTGAACGGGAGTATTTTAGAGAGAAGGACTGAGCAAGGGAAAGCAAGTGAGCCATCAATGAGCAGGGACTGGGGTGGAAGAGGGGTTGGGACGAAATTGAGAGGGAGAGAAGAGAGAAGTGTTTGACGGGAGGCAAAAGAAAGAGTGGGAAAGGAGCCAAAAAAGAGAAATGCAGATAAGGAAATTAAGGAAGGCAGAAAATGCGCACGAGTGTGGGTGCAGTGTGTGATAATAACATGTTACAGGTGGTTTGATGGGTATGGAAAGCTTAAATTACTGAAGTTGACTCTAAAAACACAGCCAAAGGGTAGAGAGGTTTTGAATCACCCAGAGCAGGAAACCGTTCTGAATTTCTATCTATGGTTAAAAATTTTGAAGCACATGACACCTGTGGTCACACACCCTAAGGCAGTGATTTAATGGCAGGTGTTTAGCTGTCAAAGATAAAATTCTTGGTTGCAACATCAGTGAAAGTTTTCACTCACAGGGAGCGGTTCTGCTTACTCAGTGAGACATTTGATAGATTAACTTGCAGCGATTTTTATCATTAGATTCTTTCAGATTGATTTCTAGCAGTAATTTTAAATGCCTGGCTTACTGCAATTGTCATTCGATCTCATGTTAGACATATATCCTGTCCACATGCCAGTACTTAGACGGAATAATGACACTTGTTGGAATTATTAGCATGATGCATGATGATTAACATGCAGTGTGTTCTCTGCTTGCTCTGTCGTTACTGTACTCTACAAATAAAAACAAACAGCTGTTGGCTCAGCTGAGGGCTGTGTTTGGTTTGCTGAAGCCTGTTCTGACTGGATATGAGGGCTGAGTTGTGTAATAAAAGTGCCGGTGACCAATTTGTCGGGGCAGGCACACACAGGAATGCAGAGTCACTAGAGCACTGAAATACCATACTTACAAAGTAATCTCCTCTTCACCTGAATGGCTGATTTATTCAGATGGGTTTATTTTTATCTCAGACTCAGACTGCACAGCTGACTTCATGAGCCTGTGCCAGCTCATTACAATGCGTCTAGTACATGATGACCGTATAGTTTTGAGACATCTCATAGATGAGTAGTCAGTGGATACCATCTAATGGTGGTGGTCCAGCCTTGCATGTTGTTTCAGGCAACAAAGTCTGTTTTGACTGTTGGGCTGACAAGGTATTAATATGATTAACCACCAAGTATTTTGATAAACGGTTTCAGTAGTAGTAGTCAAATTTCTTTGATTCCAGCTACTTCAATGTAAATCTTTCCTTTTTGCTTTACTCATGTTTGAATTTAAAGTGATTAAATTTAAGTTTTGTGGGCTCTGGAAAACACTAGTCGACTTTTTTCACAATTTCCTGACATTTGATAGACTGAACAACTCCTTGATGAATCTTAATTGAGAAAATAATTGACAGATTATCGACAATTAAAAAATTAATAATTAATCAAAAAAATAATTTGCAGTATATTAATGAAAGTAATTGTAAGATTAAGCCTTAGTGAAATTACACATTTATACATTATAGACGGATGCAATCCATTTAGCTAACTCCCGATAACTACTGTACTTTCTGTTAGCAGTTGCTCTCCTATCCATCTAATTGACTGACTGTCTAAAGGAGAAGCTGTGGAGTTGATAAACGATGTTGCTTTTCTCTTTTGAGATACTATGAACAAATTCACAGAGAGCAGAGTTGTTGTTGTTGCCTAAATAGTCCAAACCCCTGAGAGAGCATTCTGCAGGCTTAATGAGGAACCTTTTTTTGTTTTAGATATTACATATGGTATTTTTAGGCTACTGTGCAAAGGGTGATGATAAGTCCTGAAGTGACAATGCATGACATTGAACACCGGTACAAACAATTAATGTGTGTTGAAGAGTTAGGTCAGTCAACAGCCAGCTTGCACTCTGAGGAAAAGCTGTCAGTGTCACAAGTGTTGGTGCAGATGGCTATTTTGTGTTACTTGTGTGTTGTTTGAGCATAACCTCATGTCTTGTGGTTTGTGTTGATTAGAGGCCTTATGCTGCAGCCATGCATGTCTCTAAGTGTGATACAGAGAGGCTATAGAGGAAATGGCATTCTGTTTCTCTGCATGTCATTCTTTGTCATGCTCGTTTCCCCTTCCTCAGAGAAGAACTTTGAACAAATGCATCTGAGCATACAGTTTGTTGCCCTGAGCTATTGAATATTTGCCACAGTCAGTTTCACCTGCCCAGATGTTTATCAAAGGCCTTCACTAGTCTGTTCAGTGAAAAAAAAACTTATCAAGACAGTGGTCTGTCAAACAACGTTTATTGTTGTGCTTTTGATAAGAATAAACTGCTACCACTGTGCATTCCTGGCATCAATGAACGTCTTCAGTGAAAAGACTGCAATGTAAACTGACATGAAATTTGTGTTTAAACTACTCTGATCTGGGTGTTCACTTATTGTTCACACACTCATTTCATCATCTGTTCAATCTTACTTCTCCTTCTTACTTTTTGTAGTTGTGTTTGTATGCATGCATGCATGCGTGCACAAACACATGCACACAGATATGTCAGTGTTTCCACCCTGTGATATTATTTCTTTAATTTTGAGGGCTTTGTCAGGAAGTTGTACCAAAATAACGAACAGGATGCTTCCTTATTCGTTCCCATTATTACTTAACCATATCTCTCTCCTTCCCTCCTTTCCATCCATTGTGCAAGGAGGTGCCAGTGGTCTAATAAATATGTTTACACACATATACACAGCCCACTGTCAAACCTTTGGAGGCCTGGATGCATTAGAAGCCTGGATAATATTAAAACATAGAGTGGGGTTTTATTATTGGAGCCTTAGTAGACAAGATTGAAACAATCCAGACTGGAGATGGATAACACTCACTAACTGTATTATCCTAGGTCAGGGTGATGTTTCTGCTGTTGAAATTTTCCTTTTAAATCCAACATTCAACATTTGGGCTGGACCATTTCACTTTCTCCTGCATTCAAATAGAATCAGAAAAGTAGTTAAGATAGCCTGTCCCAAGTCTAAGATGTGACCCTGCCAAAGCAGTCGACCTACAGGGAAACACTGAAATCTTTTACTATCATTTGCACCACAATTAAAATTTCATTCACTGTAATCAGAAAAAAAACAAAAAACATGTCGTGGTAATGTGATCCTACCTCAAGTGTAGTGGCTTCAGCCTAGAGCAGTATTTTTCAGTCCTGTTCTTGGGGACCTCTTGCCCTGCATGTTTTACACGTCTCCCGGCTACAACACACTGACTACAAACTACAACCTAGTTTTGAGGCTTCCATGGAGCTTGATAAGAAGTTGATCATTTGAATCAGGTTTGTTGTGATTGAGAGACATGTAAAACATGCAGTGCATTGGGCCCCTAGGAACAGTAGTGAAATACACAGGCATAGAGTGTGACTTAGTTTGATCATCAAAATGTCAAAAAATAGTTAGAAATGTCCATCATAAGTGTACTGTTGTATTTCTCAAAGAAAGGCAGTAAATTATGATATATGAAGAACTCACAACAAGGAAATGTTTGGCATTTGTGATTTAAAAAATGACTAATTTTCTAGTCTAACCACTGCTTTACCAACAGATTTGCCTGCCATTGGCTGGTCACACAGAAGTTCCCCATTTTATGATGGTGACGTTTACGACAAAATTTCCTTAAGTGTTTTCCAGCTGCAGCATCTCTAGCCATTTTTATACAGGGCAGCAAGTCAGACAGCTAGACAGCTAACCCGTCCTTTTGGTGGCTAGGTCCGCGGTTTTAGACAGAGGCTGGCAAATTGGGTGTCTGTTTTGGTCCGCCGATTTGCTGCCTCGGAGGGTACACTTATTTCCGCCTCGCCTGCTATCTAAATTCGAGGCGTCAGTATGCCGGCCCCTGCATAAGATGGGCGGAGGTGTCGATGACCTGCACTGTTGTGCGACCCACAGCTGGGGAGTTTTAAAACCAGGTAACAGCTGATAACAGCAGTCAGTCCATCACTTCATCCGCTGACATTTAGATGAGCAACTGGACAGGCGCTGAGATCCAGGAGATGCTAGCGTCTCCTCGGTCTCTGTAGCTGTTTGGTTGTGTCCGTGTTTTGTTGTAGCGGCAAGTTAGGAACGGTCGCTACTTTCAAATTAAAAGCCCCTGCTAAGAACCCAGTTCTAAACTCCAATGGGTGCAATGTGAAGCTCTTATTTTGAAGACCAATTCGTTGTCACCGTTCACAGCCCAACTTCGTGCTTCACGTCATGTCACATGTTTACACCTACCCCGGTGGTGGCTTTTGGAAAAGGAGGAATATTACGCCTCCGTTTTAGAAAGACAAGGCGGCACATTGAACTGTTTCGTTTGTGTGTGTTTGGAAGTGTGAGCATGAGCCCGTAGTTCTTGTTTATGTTGTGAAAAAAGGCTTACTGAGCTGGCTATGATATGATGTTGCTTACTCAGCTGCTAGTATGCTTGTCGAGTGGTCTAATAGCTCTGAAATCCTTCCCCCCACACCTTTCAAAATCTCTGATTATTTTTCTGCAACTGCATAATTTGTTGTGTCCTCTCCAGTTTCTACTAAGTTTGAGGGAGGTAGTCTTTTCTGTCAATCTTCGTCAGAGAAGGAGGTGGCAGTGTTGTTTCCCCAGTTTGTACGTACGTATGTATTTATGTATGTACTGGTACTGTTTGCTTGTTAACAAGAGGAGTACACTTGTAAGCTGGGTAGACGAACCTGCAGACTGATCCTTACAGATATGAGTGCTCTTGCTTCTACGTCTGACACCTGTGTTGTGTATGGGGGGCTTAGTTAGGATTACGGTGTCAGTCCTTCTCTGTGACTCTCCCCAGTCTCCCCCTGACAGATTACAGCTAATCTCAGACTGCTCTGTGTATCTCAACACCATGACTGTAAACAGCATGGGCCTATGTGTCGCACAACTGAGTGTGTGTAGGATGGCAGTCTATGCCTGTTGCCAGGATTGGAGCACAACGTTAAGACATTTAAGGCTGTGGGAGAAATTTAGCTGCTGGACACAGATGCACACCCTGCTGTGTCTTGGCGAGAAGTGTAGGAAACTAAGATTAACCTGAAATCTGCTATTAGTTCACATTATAATCACTATGTGTGCTGAGGTATAGCAGAGGCTTTAGTAATTATAGTCCAATAACAGGTAGATGGAACGATTTCAGACCACAGGTAATAATAATGTTAAACGTGGATAAATCCCAAATGATGCGTAGAAATATATATGTGAGGCTCTGTTTTCAACAGAGCTCTGTGGCTTTAATTTTCATTGACTGTGCGCACATAGCTTCATAGCTCTTCATGAATAGTCTGCTGCCATAATTGGCTTGGGGAAATTATCCAAGGAATAATAGGCAATAACAATAGGAGATATTGACTTAAGTCACATACACCATATGTTTGACAATATATGGGATTCTTCTCAGCTCCCCATTAGCTGAAGGTACCTGACAGGTATGGTCGATGTGTTGGGACATCACTGGCACATAAAAATGTGTCACATTCAATCATTATGTGAATATCTTTTCTGCCCTGTCTAAGACCTGTGAATACTACATTCAAAGTAAGAGTAGAAAATTAACATAACTAAAAGCTAGTTTATAAAATATTTCCAATGGTTCATAAAACATCTTCAAATTTAGTATTTTTGTTGTCCTAAGGAAAAAAAACATACTTCAAAGAGGCTACAGCTAGCTTACCTATAGCCTGCAGTTGCACTTTCAGACACTTCTCCTATATGCACTGAGACTATGAACTGACTGATACCTGATGTAACCCCAACAGAGCTGTAGATGTCGAGTTTATTGTCTTTTTCAGAGATCCTTTATTGATGGAGGGTTTGCTCTTAACAGATTTAACAGTGGTACTTTTTCGAATTTGAAACTGTGTTTATAAGATAACTCAAAAATTAAACTATTGCTATGAAAATTAAAGTGTACTTTCTAACATTTTACTCACCTAAGCCCACAAGCCGGGGATTCATGGCATTCAAGCATATGAAGGCAGAAGCCTGAGACTGAGAACCTTCCTGTGCTCTCCCTCCTTCGCTTTATGCACCTTCATTATTAGGCAGTTCTCATTTCTTACAGTTATTCTTATGATGGCCTCTCAGCCATCACTGGAACAAACCCTGCCTCTGTCTCGGTTGATTTAGAAGGCTTTATTCATCAGTAGGAGCAGTCACTGATGCATGCATATCAGCCAAGTCTCTGTGTGCTGGTACAGTGGACTGAGTATGTGAGGATATGAGGGGGGTGGAGAGAATGTGTGCGTAGGTTATACGTACCAGTTCTTGTGGTAATTTGGTGGTGAAAGTTTGAGATTTGTATACAGTAGATGAACTTGTGCTGTGTGTGAGTGATGCTACCGCAAAGTGCAAAGTATGCTGATGGAAGCTCCACTCCGCTCCTGAGCAGACGATCTGTGTAGGTGGATGGGTTTAGATGGGCTGTGTGGCAGCATCATCACTTCTTAGATGCTAGACATCAGGATACAACCGTTATTTAAATGACTCTGAAGGCTTTACACCCCACAGCCAGAGTTTCTTTTTTTTTTTTTATAATCAGTATTGAAGTAAGAAGTGCAAAGTAAGCTGTGGTCTGGGAAGCGTGCAATCATGAAACATACTTGCAAAAAGGTGAAGTTTGTTGGGACATGTTGCAGCATCAGGGTAGCGACAGCTTTGGCAGTGAACCTAGCACACTAGCAGGAAGTATGAAAATGACTGTGGCATATGAAACTAAATTAAAAGGAAACTGCACTCGCTCTAATAGTCTTGATGGCTTCAACATTTGTGGAATTTCACAGAATGTATGAGGTTGTTCTGTGGGTTATTACAGTCATCATTGTCATTGAATACTTATTGTTGCTACAGTTTGGTATCTTGTGAATGGTGAGAATAAAACTTGTCTTTCATGATTGCATTATTGATATTGTAGTGAGATGGGGATGTGGGTGGTAGTTGGGGGTGGACAGTAGTATTTTAGTGCTTTTGTTGTTTTTTCCTGACCCGTATGAACAAAAACACCGCCTACCCCCTTTCTCTCTCCTCCCAAGGGCACAATTGAGTTGTGTGCTGTTTGCCTTTAGTCATTCCTTTAAATATCTCTGTTTCTGTGAGACCCATTCTTATTATCCCCCCCAAATTATAGGCTTATTCTTTGTTTCCTATGCACAACTTTGTACAGTTGTTGGTGTGTGACGTAATTTCCTTGTTGTGTTTTTTCGTGTGCATGTGTGGCTGTCTCCTTGGTTTTGTTCCCCCACAAGCAGTCATGTTAAGGATGACTGGTATTACTTCAAAGCCACATAGGGGTTTATTATTATATTTTATCAGACAATTTATATCTGAATGTTTTTGCTCTGGTGATTGAAAGGTAACACAAGGCTTTGTGTTTGTAACTGCAGTACCTGGGGCTGGAGAACCATTAATATACTGTATAGTGATTTCATACATGGGGGAAGTTGAGAGCTCAAAACACTGCAGAGCCTGCCTGCTGCACAATATAGGTTTCAGGTGATATTTTTGTGACATTGTTTTACTTATTGGTAAAAGTGACAAAGCGGCTTGTCAGGGGCCTTGAAGTAAAAGCCCTTTTCATTACTTTCCTACACAATATTTTAGTATGTCTATTTTGTATCGGCATATCTGTCAGTACAATAGATGAGAATGGTTTTTGGTTCATGTTGTCAAAAAAAGTTAAAGCCTGAGGTTATTCAGGTATGAAATGCAAGCTGTTATAAAGCCTGTGTGTACAGCTGTATTGATTAGAATAGGATGGAATCTTTTCTGACAGGAGCAAGTTATAACGAGTGAGAAATTCAGCTGAAACACCTCCTGTGTTGATAAACCTGTATCCCTGTCATAGACCTTGAACCTCTCCTGGGTGCACCTCCTGTCTTACTCATGGATTAGGCTCTAGCCCTCTACAGTAACTGGGCTTTCACACTGAAAATAGGGCTGGGGCCAACTACTGGTTGTTCAGGTACTGCTGATTAATCAATGACATATGATCTAGGAAGTTCAGTTTGAGATGTGGAACTTTTAGATTTATTGCATCTAATGCCACAAAACTGCACAATGGTATATAATGCTGTTAGACAGGATTTTGTAACTCTTGAAAGTCATCAACCCAGGTTAATCTGACCCCCTCCCACTTGGCCTTTCTGGTTCTTCCAAAATCATCTCAAACATATGATGCATAGCCAACAGTGCCCTGTCAGTTCGACTCTTTTGCCCTGTGGGAGATCAGCCCTCCTTATAACATCATCAGCCCCATCTCAACGTCAGCTCCGGCAGCAGGCCTATCACTCAGTTGTCTGTGAGGTGCTGCTTGTGACCAATGTTTAACATCCTCATCAAAGTAGAGGCTATATATCTGGTATCCAGTCAGTCTCTATTAATGTGGTCTTTGTTGTTTTAACACCATAAGTAGCTTCCAAAAAACGTCTCAGGGCTCTCACCACACCAAGGAGAAAACACCAGCAAATGTTGGAGTATCTTGCAAATTGCAAGTCGCTGATCATTCTCAGAGACGGTGTACTACTGTCATAGATGGCTGACATTTTCTTTGTTATTATTCGTAAACAAACCACAGCACTTTGCCAGAGTCATTGAGAAAGTAATCACTGCCATCCCAGGGAAGGCAGTGCATATGCACAGCACAGAATTAATGACACAAAACAGATAAACATCGACCACTAGCACCAATGAATGCTGATAAACTGTTGCATCTGTAGTGGGTTTATTCATTTTGAAGTTGTCATTGATCAGTTTCTTAATGTATAACACAGTATTTAATTTAACAGGACCATTTAATATTTCGCAAGACCTTTGAAGTCCTTTATAGGGCACAAACACGGATAAAGCATTAAAGTTTGTTCAGCCAGTTTTAGAACAGACAGGCTTGTATAGAGACACAGCGACAGTGTCCTCCCTTGTTTTAAGTGGAGGCGGGTGGTGGGTGGTGGGGTTTGTGTCTCCATTAACAACAGTAGACCTTGGACCATGAGCAGTCATGCAGCAAACGTGCCCCACTTGGACTGACATACAGTCGTAATCTCTCTCATACTCAGCCAGTGCACTCAAATGCACCTTGAGTCAGTAGGTCAGTGAGGCGTGTCAGAGCATTAAAAAGTGTAGTGTAGAGGAGAACACATGCGAAATTCAGAGTGGAGTAGTGGAGAAGAGACATTGACCTCTGGGCAGTAGACCTCACAGTCTTGATAAAGTTTGTGTTTTTTCTGGACTCTTTAATCACGGTTTGTTTCTCTGTTTCAGAGGTTGCTTGAAAGTTGTAACTAACTAACTAAGCACGTGTCAGGCAGGGTTCCTGTAAATGGTGACTACGTCATTATCAGACCCTGCTCTTTTACTGCCATGCTCAGACGAGCATTTGATAGATGATAATTTTGTTTTTTCTTGCTTTTCAAGGCTTTTTAGGTTGAAACCCTGTTAACCATAAAGCTTTGAGTGTGTGCAATATACCAGCGCTATTGGTAATTTCCTGCTTAGGCTGTATTCATAGGAAAGTTTTCAGCTGTGTTTGGGTGTGCCGGCCTAAGCACTGCTTCCCCCTGTAAGATATTATCAAGTACACTCGGTATGTTGCCCTGGCAACACTGTAAGCAATGTTAACTCAGCACGGGTAACAAGATGACATAGACACACACACCAACCCTTTTCTTCTACTTAATGTACAGTGGTCAGAGACTTTTTTAAGCATACAAACTGATATTGTAATCATCTTTCACATATACAGTAGGAATAATTTACATTCTCCTATATTCCATTACCCTCCCTATCTGCACCCTGTTTCCCCCACCACTGTCACCCTCCATACACTCAGCACCTCACCTCTCCTCTTACTCCCCTCCCTCATCCAACTCTGTCTCCCAGACCTATTCACACAGTGTTAATATCTAGAAATGTTACAACCCTAAGACCACATTACCTATTTCAAGTCACAGAACACAGAAATAACTCCACATCCATCGTCACAGACAGGTCATTTGTTTTCTATCTACTTCTATAAATAACCAGTGAAGGCATGAGAACAGTGATTTCTGTGGTATTACTTCATGGTTTATGCATTAGATAGTCAGAAAATAAAAGGTTTTAAGTTTGCTTAGAGTCTATATGGTTTGTATAGCATCTGTAGATTCGCAATGACCTAACTACAAATCTTTTGTAAATGAATTTCTCTCATATTACAATTCAGCACTTCCTGGTTTCTTTTGTCAGAGATATTTTTTGGCACGTTGCCCTGGCAAGTCACTGGCTCTGACTTTTTGTGACTGGACAATGGATGTTTGTTTGTGATAGTAAGACCAATTTAGGAACTAAGTGAAACTGCAGACAGGGCAGAGGCAGACTTATAACCATAAAAATGTGGTAAACTAATAGGCAGGGCTTGACACCAAATTTGCCTGGTCATGACTGATAAGTTAATCATGCTGACAAAACAAAAATAAATGTAGATCCAGCTTAAGTTTGACTTTTAGATCTCATCACCATTCAGTTGAACATAGTGGATTGCAGAGGCAATGTCCTAGTGCTTAATCATAGAAAATGTGAATATTCATATCTCTACTAGTGCTTTAAAAACAACTTTTAATTGGTGGATATCCCAGTTCAATCTGTGCTGGCAACATATAGTGTACAGTGTATATTGTTCATGCCATTATGTAAAGGCCTGTATGAATAATGGAAAGCTGGTGCCTGCACACCGGTATTGGTATTTACGCCAGCAGTATTTTGGGTGCTCTAATGACAGGTGAAAATATACAATAACAGTGGAATGTTGTTCACTTAATATATGAATTTAGCATTAAGACAAATACAAAACAATATTTGTTGTTTATTAATACAAAATGTCACATCCATGGTGCAAAATCAACTTTGTCCACCAGCCAAATGGCTTGTAAATATTCACATTTTACCAGCTACTTTTTAATTATCATTGTCTCATTTGGTGTGTTAATGCAACAAGTCTACCAGCCAATTGCATATTTTAGCAGCATGGGATTGGTGCTTATTTGATGCCCAGGTCACATCCTTTGCAATTTGCATCTTACAGAAAAATCACACGATTTCCCTGTTGTAAAGCCCAACCATTAACTGAGTGTGCATCCATTTTGAATGATCATCTGACAGAACTTTGGATGCTTCACTCATTTGCCTCTGAAAGTGGCCTCTCTGCTTTCTGCCAGTCTGCATCTACTTAGTTTTCATTCTTGCTTTGATTTACATAATCTCGCTCGCCAATCTCAGGACCTGCTATTCAAATTTGTATGCACAGGCAGGTCTAAGTACAAGTACAAAAAGAAACATCAGCAACAGTTTGAGACTAAGTCATTATATGGCTGTAATGAGCCAAATGCATCTGCTGATACGCTCTCTTCAGCGGTCTGCTCTTACAGACAGACTACCAGACAGAGTGAACCCATTCTCTATCCTCCATATTTCTGCTGCTGCCTTCAAAGCGGTGTAACTATGCTCTTTTTGGAGCACTCTATGGTTGTCTCTCTGTATATGTGTTTCATGTACAGGGCTTTTCAAGGGCAGTTTTTTCCTGCACAGAAAATTATAAACCAGCAAATTGTGTATTATTGTTAATTTCTTGCTTTCGTAAATATTCCTTTACTTGCAACTGTGTGTTTTATTATTTTTTTTTTTTTTATCGTTTTTCTTTTAAATGTATATACTGGTCTCCAGAATCCTACACATTACACTTTTAGGTTCACTTTACACATCCATACTCTTACTCAAACATAGCCCTCATAGATCTTAATTTCATATCATGCATATCACAACTTGAACAGTTGAATTTGGGGAAACTACGATGCTGTTGCATATTGTTTTGTTTAACCCAATCAAATGGATGAATTGTCCAGGCCTCCGATTACCAATTTCCTTGGGGAAACCCCAGTATTATTTAATAATCGTGGTGTTTTCCTACTTTTGTTTATAGAATATGCAGTCAAACACGCCTATTGTGAAACATAAGAATTACTCTAACATTGAATAAAAAATACAAAACAATACAATTCCAACAAAACAAATATCTGATCCGTCCCCAGTGCTGCACTTGAATTGGCTAAAAGTATTGTAGCAGGGTGATTTGTGACATCCCGTAACACAGATTGAATCGCTACAAGTCTGTCTGGCTCTGACACTTTTAACAAGTGGACACAGAAAAACAGTGTGGCATTATTTTGCAGGGGTCATGGGTCTGCACTGAAAACCTCCCTGGAGCAGACACAGGCAAAAGAGGCAAGGTCATAAAATGTCATTTTTAATGAGGCGTGGAGAATCAAAGAAAATGATGCGCAACTCCCGTGATTGTTTAGTTTACGAGGAGACAAGCTCATTATGGCTGATTATCTAAATCAGCTCATTTAGCTGGCAGCCTGTGCTTGGGGAACCCTCTGCATTATAATCAAGTAGTTCTGTGAGTTTGGTTTAAATTTAGAATTGGAGAAAAACCTCTATAGCTCAAGTAGTGGGAACTCTAATTACTGTGTAGTCTGTAAATTAAGAAAAATACATCTAATCATTTGGTCTATGAAATGTGAAAAAATGTCTATCACAATTACCAAGATCTGAAGGAAATTTGTTCAGATTACACCCCACAGGTGTTTAATTTACAATGATGTTAAACAGTCAAAAGACAAAATTGTCAAAATTGAGAAGCTGGAACTAGCACATGGTGGGTAGTTTCGCTTCAAAAATTACATTGCGATAGTTGTGATTAATATTTTTTGTTGTTCCACTATTAGATTAATCAACTATTCATTTAAGCACTGTTGGATAAATTGAGAAAACGGTGAATCACTTGCACTGTGACAGAAATCATGATGTGTAGATTTAGCGCCAAACATTATTCATATTCAGGCTGTGTTATTTACTTGCCGGATTAGGTTCAAGTTAATGGCAGGCCACAAGATGTCTCCTACTTCACTGTCAAGTCCAATCTCAATGCATGTGCACTTGGGGCTTGGATTCCCCACATCAAACTTGTGTATGTTGAATATTGGACCAGGATTGGCCACCGGCGCAGAGAAATTTAAACTTGAAGCGATGAATGTGAAAACAGTGTTCTAATGTCAAACAACGCACCTACATTTTACTGGAGAGGGACTGTCCAACAGTGGAAAACATCCACCCTTAAGCTATATCCGCTATATACAGCCAGGTTAACTTGGTACCTGGATCATAGCTGGTATTGGCTCATCCATTTAGTGGAGGCTGCTCAGAGCTGTTCTAAAAGTGGTTGTGAAGGAGTTCAGTACCGCTTATATGGTTCTTCTCAGATGCAGAGGCAGTACTTAAAGGCCCATTTGACCTCTTCAAAAACAATTCTGTCTCAAACACTGTGGTAAATTATTAGGGGTGTGCATCTATACCTTATAAGACAAATCGATAAGTATGTAGATACATTGGCTATGATACGATTCAGACACAATTCTTATTATGGAACTTTTTGGTGCGATGTGATACAATATTTTTTTCATGTAGACCCTTTATTTTCATTTGTACATTAGAACAAGCCAATTATATAAATGTGGCATTGATTATCTTTAAATAAATATTTCATAAGACCAGGGAAGCCCATGTATTTTACTTACTATAATGTATATCTAGCAGTATCTGCTTAGACCTCGCTGTTTAAAAAATGTACCTGTTGTCTCATCCTGGAACAATTATCCTCTCGATCTCCATGAGCAGGATCTCTCTAAGCTGGATCAGTCTGCTCTGGACCTCTCTGAACTGGATGTCCCTGACTGTCTGTATCCTCTGCTTCCTTGTAATGATCAGTGTATAAAATCACACCTGTGATAAACAATCAGACAAATGTTTACAACTGATAACAAACTCAAACATTTGATTAATTTAACATTGTGCACTGTGCAGCAACTGTCAGTAGACTGTAAACAGTGTGCAGTATGGTTCAATTCAGTACATAGTTTCAGTAGACAATGACAGTTTACAGTGTGCAGTACTACCAGCAGCTGCAGAATACAGCTAATGATAGCAACATGTTCAAAAGTAGAGATGCACAGATCGATCGGCAATCGATCGCAATCGGCCGATAATCGGTTTTGATCGGAGTTCTCAAAATAGATCAAAGCAGGCCGATCAGATGACGTTTCAATATAGAGTGCATTGACTGCATGCAGGGTGGGAATTTCACGGCGGCAACGGCAGCCACCCGCACTTTGGCCTTGATGCCACGTGAAAAAAATCTCATCGTACGGCCACGGTGGCCTTTGTGCCCCTGGCCCGGTCAGCGTAGTGGGCTTGCCTTGAATTACAGCCACCTGAGTGCACAGTAGTCACTCACAGTAACTTCAGTGAGTTCGTGGTTCGCACAGCTGGAGTCTCATCATCACATCGATGATCTCACGTGAAAGCCACTCAAACAGCAGCAGCGTCTCAAAACAGAAGAACGAAACTTACAGCCCAGTGAGCGAGCGCAGCCGGTTTTGACATGATACATAACTGACTTATGTGGTAGGATTTAGTTTGGTAAAGTTGAAAATATATTCACAGATTCGAACTTACTGGATCAATAACTCATAAGTGAAACCTTGTTAAAACACAAACGACGGGTCTTTCCTACCGTAGTAAGATAGACAACGAGCTACAACCGTATTTTTATCAAAACCAGCGGTCCTCCGGGTCTGTATGGTCAGCCGTCTGTGAGACGAGTGCGCAGGGACCGTCTACAAAGTGCAACACAGAAAAGAGAAACTACAAAAGATATTCAATAACTTCACTATTATTCAGAGTGTAGTGCCACCAAATTCACTCCACCCATCAGTGGTCTGCTGGTTATTCTACAATTTTTGGTTTGGGAAAAATGTGCTTTGCCATAACTTTGGGGAATTTCTATTGGGAGAAATATTCAATAACACTGATATTCAGTGTGGTGTCACAAAAATCACCTAACCCTAACCCTACTTAAAAAAAAACTGTTTGTAACATTAACTTGATATTGGTATAAAAAAATGTTTTAATACATAATCCATGTGAAGTGAAGGCCAAATAGACTTGCCCCTAAAATGACGAAATTCCCCCCTGACTGCATGCATTCCCACTAGTAAGCTACAGTTACTCTATGTAAGCTGAGTCCAAGTTGTCTCTAAGAGAGTCTCGAGAGTGTGAAATATTGCACATTGCCTCAGCCTGCAATAAAACGGTGGTCAATTCATGATACTTCCTCATCTCCTAATTTTTATACTTAATAATACAATGTCAGTGTTGTATAAGAAGAATCATTAATTAAATATATGAAAGTTACACAAGACAACAATATAGAAGAATTTATGGATTTGACGCTGTGATCGGTGATCGGCAATATCGGGATCGGCAGATACTGCTTTCGGTGATCGGTGATCGGCCCCAAAAATCCTGATCGGTGCGTCTCTATTCAAAAGCAGACAGGTCGTAAGTCCTGAGCAATATATGGGGCTGTATATGTCGTGATTACCTTAGACCTTGCTGAGTTGTGGCTGTGTGTTCTTGCTAGTGCTAGCTTTAGTAGCATCCTCATCATCTGCACAGGTTTCGCCTTACCATCTCACCAGGTTAACGCTAAGATAATTGTACTTAAAGGCTGTTTACTTGGAAACGCTATGCTAATGTTTCTGTCGCATCTCGCAAGATTATCGCACCTTTGAACTTTTATGGAGTTTAAATACACTGTGAGGAAGTAGCAGCATAGCAGCTTCACCCAACCGATGCACAGCTTTGAAGTCAGGACACTTACAAGTTGATCGATCCAGGGATCCGTGTATCGGTGTATCTTTAAATTTACAGATTTACGAATCATACCAGTTCATTTTACACCCCTATTTCCCATATGTCCCCCATAACTGTACTTGTGGGTTGAAAAGCGGAACCTTACACTCACATTTTGTTAGATTCAAGAGTGGTTTGTCTCTTCCTTCCCCATCTATCTCTAGTGTTTTCATGCGGACCAATCCTATTAATTACCCAGAATTCACTGTGCCTGCAATCAGCTGTATGTTTCCGTTCTGTGGGCTAATACCACCACAACATTTGTGTATGTGTTATTTTCTGCCCCTGTGTGCGGCTCTGTGTGTGTGCATGGGTTGAGGGACTGTTATTTAATGGCAGCTGTGTAAGCAGAAATATCCTTCTCTCGACTGCTCTCTGAATGATTAGAGTGCCCTCTCTCTCTTTCTCCCTTCTCTCTACCTCTTGTTCTCCTGCTACAGAAAAATGTTCAATGAACCTGTGCAGTTGTGACATAGTAAAGGGACAAACAACAAAATCTGTCGAATAAATGGTTAGAAAAATACATCAGAAGGCTATAGTTGTGCAAGGCATACTTTTTATATTTGTATCTAGAGACGGCTGTTGTGACTTTTGGCTTAAAGCTGGAAGAACAATTGAACATGAAATCAGTTTTTGCGACATGTGGCCCTAATTCATTGCCATATGACATGCTTTTTTTCTTTAAACTAAGATGTGACTTTCGAAGCGTAGACAAACACATTATTCAACTAATGACACTCTTACAACCATATGTGAATTGTCTAAAATTTCCACCAGAGATAATAAGGAAACATTTTTGAATTTTGCTGAAATAATGAGGCTTCAGTTAGGCGCAACCATATTTTGTCATAATTTCAATAGTTTGAAAGTATATCTAGATGTAAAGTGGTTGTGCTTGCAGATTAGCTTCTCATAGAGGACTGGACTGCTGGCCGTGGTAGAAGTCTGTGCTCAGAGCAGCCCACTGTATGTATGTATGTGCTCTGAAACTTTTTATGGGAAGTGTGAAGATTTGCTGAGATCTGAAGAGCTGCTGCTGAGTTTCCTAGAAGGACATTATTGTGTTTAGCCTGAAACCTAGATGGAAAGACACGTGCAGTCACGCTAATTAGCATTGTCAACGAGAGACAAAGCAGACATATCCCAATGTATGGCAACAGTATTTTATTTAACCCACTATTATTCTGCTCTTTAGTATTTCAAGATAAATTAGCTGTTAATCACACAACCCATTTTGATGTAGAGCTAAAGGCCCCCACACACCGCCCAGACGTCCAACTGCCTTCTCCGACCACTCTCCGACCACTCCGTTGCCTCTTGTCTGACCCGTTCGGCAGAAAAGGTGCATTGAACACACCGCTTCGACGTGCTGCCTACGCCACAGTAGCGTGTACGTTCTGCGCTTGCGCGAGATGCAATAAGCGGGTGGCGCTTGTGTTGTGAGTTGTAAACGAGAACCTTATGCACGCAACTCTCTTTACTTTCGATCAAAACGAAACTTAACTATTTCCGATAAAAAACAGCTGCATACTAAACATGCAGCAAGGCATTACCAAACTTACACAAATTAATTCGTCCTGAACGGACATAACAACTAGTCTGGTGCCACTACTGCAAAACATGAAAACGGGGAATGACGGAACGGAGTGCATAGAAAAACAATGCGCACACAGTATTCCGTCCCTCCCACACGCCGCGCTGATTCGCCAGCACACCGCCAATCAGAACGGCCATTCAGCTGGCACACAACCAATCAGAGAATCCAATGGCTCAGACGTCCGACGGCCCTCCTCCTCAGACTTCGCATGCTCAGTCGGATCCGACAACGTCCGCGCGGCTCCGAAAGCTTCCGACAGAGCCGAACACACCAAACAGAAATGTTCCCGACCTCGTCCGAGTCTCTCCAAACGCTTCAGACGTCCAACGGTTGGGCTGGTGTGTTCCTGCCTTAAGAGGCTATGAGCAACATGGATGTTAAGTGGATGTTAAGTGGAGTTTTCACTAGATTTACAAATAACTGAAAAAAAATCAAGGTAGAATGATGGTCATGGATTACTGAATAGTGTCACTTTATGTTGTTGAAAAGACGTTTTTCTCAGTCTTCGTTTATATATTTTACCAGTAATAGAAATTTTAAGAAGGAGCACACTTATTTCAGAAAATATTGCTCCCAGCACTTGTTCTCATTGCTGTGGTATTGTATATGTTTATACCGACGGCCTTCACATACTGCCTAACACCTTTCACTAATCCATTGGCAAAACTGCTTTAACAATACAGTGACATTCCTTTATTTTTGGATGTATTTGGTGTAATATTCTTTAATCTAAGATCTGAAAGGTTGACATCCCTTGAATTACTTAAGTTACATATATCTACAGTCATAGTGTCTGTACTTTTTAGATTTATAATTTCCTGTCTTTGTCCAGAAATACAAATCTACTTCTTCAATGTGCTTTGTCTTCATTCAAATTTGATTTATTACATAGATTTTTCTCTAATCAAACTGGCTGACTACACTGTATATTTGTATTTGTCTAGAAGCTTGGATAAACCTAGAGATGCTAGTGCACCTCCCAGCCCCAGGGCTTAGCTAACGACAGTGGATAAACATCTGTCAGTAGCTCTTCATTTAGTGTGTTTGTGTGAAAGCGAAGAGAAGATTCTGTTCTGTGTGACTATATAACCCTCAGACTGCAGTTGAGACCAACCCCTAAGGTTACATGCCATTTGATGTGGGAACAAGGGGTCGGATGTCATGTCCAGACTCATCTTTATGTCTCGTAGATTGTTGTAGTATAAGACTCAGAGGTGCATTGTGTCTTTTGCTTTCCTCTGTCAAAGTATATGGAAAACAGCTTTCCTTTAAATTTGAATGCCAGGCACATTTGCATTAAAGAGCAAGATGTCAATATCATCCTACTCTTAGATTCTTGAAAATAGTTTTATTCATTTTATTTTGGGAAACTGATCTTGGTTGTGATTATTCTCTTATTTTATAAACTCTGCATGGGCTTTGTCAGAGTATGTGTTTGCACACTTTCAAAGTGTTACTGCTGACACTGAGCTTCCTTTGGGGACATTATTGGACAGAGCCTGACACCTAGTGGCCAAGACATGCAAGTGTATTTCAGAGATATTGGTGCAGCTTTCTCCTCTTTAAACATGTATTGATATCCCTCTGCCTTTTTATGAATGTTGATCTGTTATTAATAGTTCACACATGTAATTATTAGCTTTCAGATGTCTTCTTAAACCCAGATTGATCTCCATTTTGAATGTATTAGATGTCTAGAGAGATGTGTGAATGACTAGATAGAGTTATAATATTAATTTATGTATAGTTTTTTCCCCTTGTCCTGCTGTTAGTCACTCATGGACTCTGTAGTTGGTTTTCCTTGATCGGTTTCCTGTCATAATTGATTTCTAACTAATTATTTATCTTTCTGTCTCTACATCTGCCTCCCTTCTTGTCACTGCCTTGCCTCTTCATTTGTTCCTTTTTTCTAACCCTTATGTGCCATTGTCCTCCCTTTTATCCAATCATCCTTTACAGAAACTCAAACGGCTGATTCCTGACGAGGTAGGTTTTTAACGGCTTGCCCCCATCGCCAGTGTGCTTTTCCATCTGTCCTTGTGGTATTTGATGAACGATCTCAACATTATCCATTTAATGTCATGTTGCTGTCTGTCATGCAAACCTTAACCACTGTAACACAAATGTTTTCAGATGTCTGTTGTCCTCTTCTGTACTCACATTGTATGTGCATGCTTTGAAAATGCACACTGATGGAATGAATAACTTGGCACATAAGAAAATAAAGCCTTCATGATCCTCAAACAGGAAAATACCCAAATTATAGTTATTGACCAGTTATTATTTATCAACCATTATGGAGGGCCACTGTGTTAATATGTGCCAGGGTTTTCATGAATCCTCAAGTTAATATTCTTAAGTGTTTGTTTTTCATTTGGCAATAAATGACTATTTCTAAGCGCAAGCCTTGGCAATGTATTGCACAAAGTCATTAAAAGCAGAGGGAAGGAAATCCCCCATTGTTTGTTCAAATTGAGCATTTTGCAATTGCCAGTTTTAACCGCATGTTGACTTTGTGTTGCAGTATTTGTGGCAAGCACCTTTGACATTTGCAAATCCCTAATCATCATCTCACATTGTTGAAGAGTTTCTACCAATTAGAAAATATAATATTCTTAAAACAAAGGTAAAAACAGCTTTTTGGAATTTTATTACGTTCAATCATTGAACATTAGATGGTAGACTTGTCTTCAAACTGTGAGATGACTACGTTTTGCTACCTTAACCTTACAGTGATGCCTTCACTTTTTTCTCTCTAACCTTGTTCCTCTAACCTGTGTCATGTTGTCTGCTAATCCAGTTGGAGCGTTTCACCAGCATGAGGATGAAAAAAGACAAGGAGAAACCTGGTCATAATCCCAGTCAGCGACACTCCTCAGCTGCCAACTATGAGATAAATGCTCAGAGTGCGATGATGCACAGTCATTCAGATGAATATGTCCTGGAGCTCTTCGAACAGATGCTGGTGAGAAAGATCTTAAAAGTTTATGTATATTGTGTGTGTAAGATTCATTATCTCCCCTGGACAGCCATGGAAGCTTGTCCTTGGGGCTGGGTGATAGGGCCTCATACTAATATCTAGGGATGTCCCGATCAGGTTTTTTTTACCCCGATCCCGATCCGAGTCCTTTAATATTTAGTATCTGCCGATACCGAGTCCCGATCCGATACTTGGCCTTAACTAATATTTTCCTAGATAACACAGCTGTATTAAGAAAAAAAGTACCTGCATCCAAGCTGTTCCTTAATAGGTTTTTATTATTTTGTTGAAACAAAGTATATACTTTAATATAGCTCTTAATTATTCTGCATATGCTATTACAACATTGGCCTCCACCTTCCTTGTGTTAGCAGGTGAGTGTGTGATGCTGCATTGTGACAGCAGACCCTCGTGTACAGCCAGCTGAAGTGTGTGTGAGACGCAGCTCACGCTTGGTACCTCCATATAATCCTTTGCTTATTTCATGTACTTTACGTTGTCACATAAAATGACGTGGACACGTTGCTTGTCTATTAACGCGTTCAGCATCTCCTGGATTGCCTGCTTTACATGCTCTGCTGTATGAGACCCACCAAACTAGTGCGCATATACCGGCATGTTGTAACTCGAAAGTGGCATAAATGTAATGCAGAGATGGTAGGGCATACCGGGGATTCAAAAACTCCAGGTGACGAAGAAAACCCTGATCCCCTATTACGGAGATGAGCTGGTTTTCCAGAGCGATTAATTTGATGACCCTCTCTGTATTATTTGTGGACATGTGGCTGAGGATATTTCTCATAACTGAAAGTATCCGCGACTGTTTGCTGCTTTGGTCTCCTTGCCTGTACTCTCGAGTGAACACGTTGTATTCTTTGAGTTTTTGTTTTGTATATGCTGTATCAAATGAGTAGTAAAATGCAGCTCCGCGAAACGGCCGTATAGCAGATGTTACATGTCACCGTTGGACTGCTTTCGCTTTGTAATTGACGTTATTTCCACACGGCAGACACTTTATTCACAGGTTTTCACAGAGTAACACCACGCGCGCGTCTGTGTTCCGCCACAAATTGTGCTCTGACGTTAAAAAAAAAAAAATCGGGCTTGGGTCCACGTTCAAAACTGCCGATTCCGATCAGCGGAAAAATGCCCAGATCGGCTCCGATCCCGATCCTACAGATCGGATCGGGACATCCCTACTAATATCTCTATTTTTAGACTACATTGCAATACACATTATAAGTCTTTATGTTAAAATCTCCTCAGAAGAACTTCATAAATGTTCAATCTCAATGAACAACAATCAAATCACAATATTTTGGACCAATTACCTACATAAATATTGTAGGGATTAGTACTGGTGCTCTTACAAAATATAAACACAAAGAGGTTTTTGATAAATAATCATCAGTATAGGGGATATAATAACTAAATGGTTGTAGGCAACTATGAGAACAAGTAGAACTGTCTGGTAAGTCCAGAAAATCACTTTACAGTAATGCAGCCTTTAATACCAGGAAAAGACACTTGTACACAATGTAAAGATATCCACAATTTAGGACAAGATACAGTCTTGTATCATGATAATGATATAATTTCGTTATATACTGCCCAGCCATTCTTAGTATTATCCACTCACGAAAACCTAAATCTGAAGTGTTTCTAAGTAATGTAGTATTGCCTAATAGTTCTGCTCAGAATTTTCCGCACCTCTAATTTAGGGGTGATGAGTTAAAATACGCTAATGTGATTCCTCACATTTATCAATACAAGATGATTTTCATTTTATTATACAGTTTCTGTTTATTGATTGCTTAGGTTAAAACGTTTTTTTTTTCATCATGCTTTCTTGTCTCAAAATACTTTGTTTACCCCTTTGTTTATTCCTTCATCCTCCTTTGTTTTTCTTGTTATCCTCTTCCTCCTGTCTTTCTCCAGGTGGATATGAACCTGAATGAGGAGAAGCAGCAGCCTCTACGGGAAAAAGATATTATGATCAAACGAGAGATGGTCTCCCAGTACCTCCACACGTCTAAAGCTGTCAGTACCAAAATAAATGTTGCTTACACAATGTGCTGAAGGGAATTTGCAGTCTTTTTTAGCACTGGTTCATTACAGTCACAAGTTACAAAGCATTTTGTCCTTTACATGATATATTACTCGATGCTGAATACATGGTGGTAGATGCTGGCCTGTCATGAAGCCAGACTGAGTGTTAGTGGTTGACTTTATTCTCTTTAGACCAACTGATCAGACAAATATGCAGACAAAGGCCTCTCCTTGACTGTCACCATCATTGGTAGGACCAGCTACCCTTGTAGTGGTAGTAGTAGTAGTAGTAGTAGCAGCAGCAGCAGGAGTAATATAATCAAATGTGATGATAGCAGATAGCCCAAAGGACCAACATAACCAAGCACAGATGGTAGCTAGCACTGTTCATTTAACTGTGAAATAAGCCTATTAAGAGAGAAATCCTACACACAATACCCTTAATAAAGCAAATCAAACTTTCAAATTGGGCTTGACTGTTGCCCTCGGAGCCCTGCAGCTGTGCTCTCTTGTGGAAATAATACCAATTATAACCTGTGAGAAGACAGATATAATAGCAGGAAAACAAACGATTTTGTATTTGTTTACCCGCTGTGTGTGTTTGTGTTTGTTGATTAGGGCCAAGACCAGAAGGAGGGCTCCAAATCAGCCATGATGTACATCCAGGAGTTAAAATCAGACTACAGAGACACACAGCTGCTGAGCTGTCTGGAATCTCTGCGAGTCTCCCTCAATAACAACCCTGTCAGGTAATATACTTATTCCGTGTAATAATAAAACACTGAGCCAGATAAACCCAAAAACTGCTTGGAATTAACTGTGTCAGTCTACTGATATTGAATCCAAATGTCAATCTACTTGAGGGTTTTTTGAATCATAGATCTTTCACGTTGAGTCTGTAATTTGACAGACCGTAAGCCATTATGCAAAGAAAAATCTTAAGAGTGGCAGTGTCCCGATTTGTAAATGTTATACAGACCTCATCACTTGTGCTTCAAATGCTGCCATATAAGCATTTATTAAATAGTGACTTAAAATAAACACATTCTTATGCAGATCCTCACACAGCTGATCTCTATAAAATGTACTCTGTTATGTATCTTCTAAAACCAATTTACCAGAGCAGGGATGATTTAGAGGTGTGACAGTAAAAGGATAAATACTATAACATTCACTTAAATTAGATCAATTTGTGGACATTTATTTTTGTTTGGTTGTTCATCTGTGATTAGCAATTGTATTTGCTTTGTAATATATAATTACTGCTCAAACAAATTCAATTATTCATTATATCTGGGCCATTTTGACAAAATCAAACTATTTAGCAAATGTGTATGTACCAAGGCTATTTAGTCATTCTTTGTTAACAAAAAGAAATTTCTGAAAAATCTTGCTGTCTTGTCATTTCCAGTTGGGTGCAGAACTTTGGAGATGAGGGGCTGGCCCTGCTGCTGAATCTGCTGAGAAGACTACAGGAGGACAAAGACGAGTACCCGTAAGACACTTAAACAACAGGAATTTGAAATAACCACAGAATTTGTTTTTATGTCTTCTTATGTCCATCTTCTTTCACCAATTAGAATGGTGGGAGTGAAATGTCAACATGAGATAATTCGTTGTCTAAAAGCCTTCATGAACAACAAGGTAAGAAAATCGTCTGTTGCTGTACTTGAATCAAAATGCCTAATCCTTTCATTGATATAATTGCACATGCTTGCTGTATATAAGTAACGGAACTTGTGATAGAATAATATTCATCCCAATCCTTGTACTTGTGGTGGTGTCCCTATTTCTCCTCTTGAGGGCATCATGAAGTCAGTGTGACCAACTTTGGCCAGTTCATTACAGTGATGGCATTCATAGATAACCTTTGAGAGCGCCTTTAGTTTCCTGTGTGGTGATGTGTCTACATTTAGTTAATCAGTCCTAATCCCTTAAAAATCTGTTACATATAATAATTCTTCATCACACAGTTATTGAGTAACAAATGATATGTGATACATACAAGTGACAAAATGCTACACTCTGATTGGCTTAGATCATTATCAGAAAAGCTAATACTTAAAAGGCATAGAGTCAAAGACAAAGCGTAAAATGAACCAAATTGGTCATTGTTTTTGAAAGTTGCAGTATTGGTCAGTACTCGATTTTTTATGAATTTCATTTATCAAACATTAAATCTATCATCGCGTTAGTGTATGCAATGTTGATATAAGGATGATAATAACAGCCTGTAGTAATAACTTGGTAATCGATGGTAACCAATTACCAAGTGCAGCCTGTGCTCAACCAACTGCTAAACCGCTTTGTTTTCATGAAAAGAAAATATATCATTTCCAGAGTTGTTGCAATCAAATTAAGTTTTATCTGGTCCAATAAATACTCATTCTCCTGATGTAAACACTGAAATTTGATTCCAATGAAAACAAGTAATTCCCACACATATTGTTTTTTTGTTTTTTTTTAACTCTGCATTGATTTATGTAAAAAAGGTTGATGTTTTGGTAGCAAAGACCTCCTATCTCAAGACACAACATAAACAAAGTGACAGAGTGCTTAAATAATGTCCACCGTTACGTGATGATCCAAAGCTGTGCCGGAGGCGTGTTTACTATTACATGTAACAGCTCATCAAATCAAGATCACTGTGAGTTAACAAAGTCATAAAGATAGATACCAGTCTTTATTACCTTGCACCAAGGAGAACATTCTTCAGCCCTAACCCTATACACAAAAAAATGTGGTCCAGTCTATATCACACAAAATCCCTCATGGTAACACTATAATTTGAACCATGTAAGTCTTTGGTCTGCTATAGACAGAAACCATAAAGCTTTTAACTCATTCTACTTTCTTTCTTCCTCCTTCCTTTCTTTCCTCTTTAGTATGGTCTGAAATCCATGCTGGAGTCAGATGAGGGAATTCCTCTGCTGGTCAAAGCCATCAACCCTCGGGTGCCTCATATGATGGTGGATGCTGTCAAGCTGCTCTCTGCCATCTCCATTTTGGAACATCCTGAGAACCTGTAAGCATGAATGAAATGTTGACACCATTTAATTTGACAAGTTATACACAGACTCCAGGGAAGAAGTACCATAATGTGATTGTCCAGGACTGTAATTTCTAACTGCATTAGTTTAAAAATCTGGAGTACAAGTCAAATGCTGTGCAGTTTCATATCAAATGGCAGAACTGCTCTATTTGTAGTGATTAGCAACCTAACGCTGACATCAACAATTTAACATATGAACAAACGTATTGCATAAAATGTTCTTTTTAAAGGTCCAGTGTGTAAGATGTAGTGGCATCTAGCTGGACTTTTATAGACTACAAACAATGAAATATCTCTTGTCACACCCTCCCCTATGGTGCCTGCTTAAAACATGTAAAACACAAAAGGCCCTCTCCAGAGATAAAGAAAATACAGTCGTCTTTGTTTCAGGTGAATATTTTCTAATGTTGCCATAGCGATATTGAAGAAGGGGCTACTTGTTAAAACATATTGTGATAATCAGTTTTGTTGTCCAATCCTAACATTTATGAGGAGCTTTTGAGAAGATTTCAAAATATCATGGTATATATCGTCAATTGCTATATGGCCTAAAAATCTGCGAAATTCAAGGCCATACCACCAGCTCTAACAACAGGTCTTCGTAAATTCCCCTGAATCTAGCACACTGGACTTCTTAGCTTTGCCCTGTGTATCAGGTTTTGACAGGCCATCAAATAATGCAGCAGTGCATTTTTCATTTGCATACATGTTTTGTTTTGTTTTGTTTTATTTTGTATTTGTTTTGATTTAATATTTTATATGATGTGTACAACTGTCTGCTCTATGCAGTCATGAGCGTGTTTTGGAGGCCATTACAGAGGAGGCAGAGAGACGGGACATTGAGAGGTTTCAGCTTCTCCTTGCTGGCATGAACAATCACAACATTGCTCTTAAGGTACAAAGACACATGCACACACATACTACAAATGATACCAATCCAGCTGCATTAGATAGACAGCACTAGCAATCTGCAGTGTAAAAGACTTACTCAGCTGACAAATGTGTGTTTTTATTACAGTTATTCAATTGGTGTAAAACATGGAGCATGAAGCTGACTCTATAATGTTTTGTTTTTTGTTTTTTTTTGCAGGGTGGATGCATGCAGCTGATCAACGCCTTGATCAGCCGGGGAGAAGAGTTGGACTTCAGGATCCATATTCGCTCTGAACTACTCAGGCTGGGACTCAGAGAACAGCTGACGGTACCGAAAACACTCTTTTGATCTTCTCTCAAAGTGACACACATTTGCACATCCTCACTAGTCATGTCTCTCTCACTCTTGATGGCTATGTCTTGCTGAGTGGCTGACACACACTTATATGCAGTACAAAACTTTCTTTCAACTGTCTAAACTCAGATGTTTGTCACTCTCTTCCTGCCATTCTCCCCCCTGCCTTTTCATCCCCCATCACTCTCCCTGCAGGAGGTGCGCATGATAGAAAACGAAGAGCTGAGGGTGCAACTCACGGTGTTTGATGAGCAGGCTGAAGATGACTCTGAGGACCTCAAAGCACGTCTAGATGACATCCGAATTGAGATGGAATATCCTTCCACTGGGCAAAATTGTCACTTTGTAGAAATGCTCAGTCTACTTTTTGACCTTGAAAATCTCTTTTCTGGTTTAGGGCATAACTTCGCTTGCTTGTGCTTTTGTGTTAAAATTACTTCACTAGTATGATAATATAAGGAATAACCTTAATCTTGATTGTCTGATTCAGACTGATTTAGAGTATTATATAGAATAATGTGCATATATTTCCTGCATTATAATGACATAATGCTCCTTTCTTTTCCTGTTCAATCAACCTTGCCACTGAATTTCTTCAAGGATGATGTAGTATTTTCATTCTTAATAAGCATAATCGTTAAGGCTCTAGCAACATTGTAACCCTGCATGGCCATCTTGCATTCAAAATCCAACTTAATCATCTCACTGACATGAAGCTGCTCATCTGTAGTGCTGTGAAGTATAGCCAAACATCCAACCACTGGTGGAGTGTCAGTGCTCTAATGCCATATCTGAACTATATGTTTTTGTTTACACAGATACGAGTAACCAACAACAGTAGGAAACACTGTACATAAACTTATAACGTATTACTTTCAGTTGTTACATGTGAACTTGATGGTTTGAGCTACTGCACTTTGATGTTATTCTGAACACATGAATATCTGACCACACTGTAAAAAAGAGTGAGGCAGCTGGACCTGAGATGTGTCCCTTAATGGAAGGAAAAGGAAGGAAAAGGAAAATAACCAACTGTTGTAAATCTCCAGGCTGCTTTTGGCATGCTATTATGATTTTCAACACCAGGTGTCTCCAAGGGGGCTACAAAACAGTGTAGATGCAAGCTGCTGTCCTCAATACAACACTGTTATGTTGTGTGGTAGTTGTTGAAAACATTCTGAAATTGCATCACTGTCCCTATAGAAAAAATATTATTAGATGGACTACGAATGTGGTCTCAGACTTGTACGTCACTGTGACTTTGCAGTTCACAAATAGCGGTGTCTTGCAGAAAATGTTGATACAAGATTTTTCCGTCATTGATTGTCACTGATTTTTGAAGATGTGTACAGGCACAGTTTTCAATATTTGTTTTCGTGTTGTAACTCTATTCATTTGTTATTGAACCTTAATTCTACTTCAATGATGTGAGGGAAGTGTTTGACATCGTAGTCAACACTGTGAAGGACTCCAAGGCTGAGAGCCACTTCCTGTCCCTGATGCAGCACCTGCTGCTGATCCGTAATGATTATTTGGCCAGGTAACACATGGACATATACACACTTATACATGTCGCTACTATTACACACATGCTCCTGCTCACACATTCATGTGTTAGTGTTAATATAATATTGGTTTGTGACAAGAGTGTTGTACCATCTGGGATTTACTGATTCCTGATCACTGCTGCTCTATTATTGTGAAACGTTGTCATTTATTGGTAATAAGAACAAGAATAATGCTAATTGTTAATTTTCTGAATGATTGGGCACACAGAGAAAAGCTGCATGTAGCACAAAGCAAAGATAAAGGGGGGTTTTCTAATTATAATTGTTGTATTATATTGAGTTTCATGTCAGAAAATAATGCTGATTTTGTCGATCACACAGCCATTTTATACACGTACAGGAAAGTGCTCATGTAATTATCAATAGCAATTTCTTCTGCAGTGCCCAAACAGTCCTGTAAAAAGAATAACCAAGAAACATGGAAAACTTGAGAAGGAGTTTCTCCCCTTCCTTCAATTCCTGCTCTTCACATCCTCCTCTCAGCCCTTTCCTCCATTCCCTGTTTGTTTTGCTAGAGCACCGTTCAAAGGCAGAGAAATTAATACATGCAAAGAAGTCCAATTCCATTTTAATAGAAATGAACATCATCACCTCTTATCACCGGAAATATGCTAATGATTCTCCCTGTGTCTAGGGTTTAGCTAAGGAAACAGCGGAGAGAGGAAGAGCCAATGATTGAATGACAAGACGCGAGTAGCATAATGTTAAGGACAAGTCAAGAGTTGTATGGCATAGTGAATGCACATTTACACATTTGTGTCTGCTTTCACACCCCTCAACACAGAAAGGAAGAATGCTTCGTGTCACTCATTATCATCGAAAAACCAGCACAGAACACATAAGAACATGTGCAGGCATGCAGACATTTGAATTGAGTGTGCTGTGTTGTTAGTCCAGTGTTGTCTCTATGGTATTAGACAAGCAATAAATTGTGGCGTATTTGGAACATAGTTTGTGGAATAGATCCAGGTGATCCAGTGGAAGACAATAGGATTGCTCTGTAATGGACTCCAAAGAGAGACAGGAAGTGAGGGTGGGAGGGAGGGAGAGCTGTAGAGTGGAAGAAAATACAGCTTGATAATTACAGAGATGAAAAGAGAAGGGAGGTGGAGGGTGAGACAATAATGAACAAGAAGCTGAGAGTTGCGGTAAATTGCTAGGTAGATGGTGAGAGACTGAAGGAGTGGCGTACAGGGAATGTAAGGGTTAGTACTTGTGTGGGAATGAATGAAAGAGCACCTGCTGCTTCAGTTGTTTTTCATACTTGGTCTCACTGTATTTCAATCTCAAGTAGAGATTGAAGCCTAGCAATTTCCTAGAATGGTCATATGTGGTCATATGCACACTGGGCATGTATAAAGATTGTAATTGGCTTATTAGCTGTAGTTTAATACACTGACATCTGTATTTTTATTTAAGAATTTATCACAATGGATACAGCCTCAGGCTAACCAACCATCTTTTTCCAGATATACAATTTAATGATGTATAAGTATATATATTTTCTAAGTTAAATGTGTTCAGGCTTATGAAAAATGCCTAATTTTGGATCTAGCCAAATGCATTCAGTTTTACAGAATGACACTAGATGTCTCTCTCGCTCCACGGAAAAATCGTAGCTGTAGATAAAAAAAACCTTGAAGAATAGTGAAGGAGTGGAATAAGTGTTAGACAAAGGCAGAGTGAATAAGAGAGACAGGGGAGGGTGGGAGACAGAATAAATAAAGTATTGAGTTTGTGACTCTGGCAGCATCTAATGGGGTCAGGGAATAAGACACCTCCAAAATTGAGTGTCTGTGTGAAGTTGGCTTGATCAGACACGGAGCGCTGGACATACACCAACACACTCTCACGAACACAGTCGCACACAATCAATCTTTGTGACAAGAAACTCAAACCGTCATGCTCACACAGACAGCCAATCTCAGTTGCAGACATGGTGACGAAGCATGCGTGTTCACACATTTGTCTCAACAAATGAACCTGCTTGCTCTCCGTCAATATCACCCCCTGCTCACATCATGTGCCAGACTAGACTGGTATTGTAAAAAAACATACATTTGCTACAATTGTTATTGTGCACCATTGTGCACTCTCCTTCTCCATTGTTTTCCACCTTCCTCCTTCATCCTTTTCATCTTATCTTCCTCCCATCTCTCCTTTTCTTCCTGTCTCCTAATCCGTCTCTCCATCCATCCATCACTCCCTCCCACCTGCAGGCCTCAGTACTACAAGTTGATAGACGAGTGTATTGCTCAGATCGTGCTTCACAGGAATGGAGCGGACCCTGACTTCAAGTGCCGCAACCTCAGCCTCAACATTGAAGGCCTGATAGGTGAGTTGGAATCCGAAACACACATGTGATCAAGTTTTTCCTTTCTCTCTTTTAAATCCACATGGTGTGTTCTAACACATCACCCAACACCCTTAAAATTGAGAACTTATTCATGCACTTTCATGGGCATTAGAGACCAAATTAATATAGAACACAAATGGACCAGAAAAATCAAACATTGTTCTGCAGTACTTTCAGTCATATTTCGCTTTTGATCTACCCCACTCCAATCACTTACATGATTAGTGTGTTGCTGTGAATGACAAGTTTAACACTAACTTGGCCATAATTCATGTTACATGTTCTATCTACATGGATGACAAATGTGTAGTGGCCCAAAGAGGCCACAGGGTGGAGCCAGAGAGGGGGTGTGTATCAGTGTAGGGTGAATTGTGCTACAGGTTTGTCGGAACTTAGTAACAAAAGCTTAATCAGACTAATCAATCCCAGAGTCAGATTTCTCACCCACTACATTGTGAAATCAGTGTCGTATTTCAAAATAGATTTGGTAAATTGTAACCTTCAGGGACCTCTAGTATGAACATAATAAAAGTCAGCAGTGCCCATATAATGTATCTGTAAGCATCCCATATGATTAAAAGAAAGGTTCACAAATTTCAAGGAATGGTCATCTTAACATTGAAAGTGATTGCGCTTTGAGTGGTTATTCCTCTTTTGCATGCTTGTCATTAAAAGACCCTGTCTTGATATGCCTTCAATGCAGGTGAAAGTGGGGCAGAATCTGGAGTCCTTGTTCTATGCAAAAATACATTCCAAAGTAGAATGAGACTTCCAACAGTCTGAGTCGAACAGATCAAGTGATTCCCTTCCAGAGTTGCTGTCCTTTCAGTACAAAGGTTCTCTCTGTGCCTCCACTGCAACTCAGCAAGAATACAGTGTTTAGGGAAAATGGAAGGAGGGAATTCTGAAAAGACTACCTTTTGAATGTACTCACTTCATTTGATTAACTCAGATTGCTGAAGCCTGATATTAACTTCACTTTACTCAGAAAGGGAGAGTAGATTTTGTTTCCTATCCAAGACACAGAATTGCTACCAGCATCAGGACTAACAATAACTTTTCTCTGGAGATCAAGATATTATGATGAGGACTGATCTATGTGATTTCCTGTCACTCTACTGAATCCAAACAGGAAATGCTAAAATGTGTGTACCGGAGTGACAGCTAAAAATGTTGACTAGGACACCTGCTGACTACAGTAAACTAAACCGGAGCAAAATGGAGGTGCAGGCCATGTCTCGAGTGTTCAATACTCCTTTATGGCAGGTCTCCGTTGCTCACCGCAGGAGGCTCTAATTGCACTGCTTCTAAATGCGTCCTGACACACACACAGGCTGGCTGGCCTCCTTTAAGGCTGCCAGAGTTATTATCGGTGGAAAGCAGCCCAATTCTGCCCTGCATGCATTATTTAGTGTTTTTCTTTGAACTCTGAAATTCAGCACAGTATTTCCCCCCACATTCTGGCTCCCTTAGTGCTCTCTATTCGAAGTTTGTCCCATTTAGCCTAGCCACTATGACAGAAGTACCCCCCCACCACTACACACCCAATAACTATGTAAACTCATACACAAATGCACACTCTGAAATTGTATGTGGGTTGGCATATTATCGTGAGGTTCTTTCATCTGGGAAAAAACCTTCTCTTTCACAAAAGGGATCTCTCTGCCTCACTTACTTAATTTATCTAGATATAAGAAACCCTGCATAGTTTCAACTCCTCTTTCCACTCACCATAATATCATTGCAACGGAAGACTCAAACTTTATCTCTTCACAATCTTTGTAATTCACTTTCTTATAAGTTTATATCATTTCTTCATTTTCTATTTTAGCTATTCACAGCTCTTAACTCTCTGCTATCTATCTGTTTGATCCCTCCCCTGGGCATCATGATTAGCTGTCTTTGATCCAGTGACTTCATGGCATTCATCTTCATGTTAATTAGCTCTTTTATTGCACATGCTCGGCAAGCCCTTGGGCACTGAACCACCTGTAGACCCTGCAATTATTCTGTAAAAGTACCCTGTTGGTTAGCCTGTGTCCTTCTCACCCTGTCCTCTGCCAAGCAGAACCTCTGATAATGGATTACTCCCAGAGTGTTATATGGTCTGTCTTTTATTTTTTGCAGTCTGTCAGAAAGAGGAAGATGAATGTAAGACTTTCAAATAAAGTGGTGGGAGATGTGTTCGCATAGTGGCATATTAGTGTGCTCCCACATCTCTCACACATACACACACAGTCAGACAGATGTGTATGTATGTAGGGCTTAAAAGATAATGATGTGTAGAAACGGCACGGAACAGATAGCATCCTATTGTAATGACATGTTTTCACAATTGTCCCACGGATCTTGACTTTCGAGTATTGTGATAAGGGGGAAAAAAAGTAGAAACTTAGGACACTTGCTCTGTGTGTATGCGTCTGTTTGTGAATGTGTGTGTGCACACAGCATGTGCCAGACTGAAGGGTGCGATGTCTTCACAGCCAGACGTGCACAGGTCCATTGTCTGAAACCTTTATCGTATTCACCAGCCTCTTTTCTATTTCTCTTTCTCTTTTCCTTTCTTCTGTCCTTTCCACAGAAAACATGGTGGACCAGACCAAAGTAGAAACCAGCGAGGCCAAGGCAGTTGAATTGGAGAAGAAGGTGAAATACACCTTCATGATGAAAATCATGATACAAACACAACAGCATGGATTATACACATATTGGAGGCTATAGACATATTTATACAACGAAAAGTTTTTACAGTCATATAGATAGAAAAGAAAATCACACATTATAAAAGTCATTTTACATTTTCCCCTCACATACAGAGACACATTGGGATTGTAATGAAATTCTGTGCGACCAGTGTCTGGCTGACATGAGATGACAAATGAGAAAAAGGGAGGAACAGAGGGTGACGAAGAGAATGAGCGTACACATGTCTGACAGCCACCCGACAGACAAATACTCTTACAGGCGGACACAAAACACATGTAACACACACGCATTCGCACAAGGGGGTAAAATGCCTTGATGGCGGCGTGCCGCTACCCTGATGCTTCTGTCCCAGTGACAGGATAATTGCAAAGAAGGAGCTGAAACTAGCCTTCATTCAGGCATGCATAAAGACACACTCTCTCATGGGATCATATCGGTTGAGCACATGCACATCAACACAAGCACACATTACATGAACACACTTGGATTAATTTTCCTTGACCACACACACAGACACACGCACACATCAGAGTGCTGGTTGTGTATGATGGGGTAATTGCAGGCAGACTCTGGCAGGAATTAGGGATGAGGCTGTCAAGACGCTGACAGTGAGAGTAACGGATCTGCTGTCGGAAAATTAAACAGCCATGTGTGTCTGTGTGTTCATGGATTCATCTGTTTAAATACTCTTATCCTGTTTCTCAAGTGTCCTAGAAGGAAAATCCTTGAAAATGTACGAAAGTTAGCAAATTAAAATTTGGTGCTAAATGTTTTTCTGTCTGTTTTCATGTACGTGAGGGCTTTAAAATGGACGTGAGAGGTGAATTCATGCAAGTGCACTGAAGCATTCTAACTCAATAATTGACACCAATTTGCAGTGTGAATTATACAATGAAACTGCATGAGGCTGCATGACTAGGCTGCAGGAAATGGCTTCCGCAAGTCTTTGTGATACAGAAACTGCTGCAGCCTCAAGAGGATGGCTAAAAGCCTGTGCAGGCACACAATACACTTTGCTCTGATATTTCATTTGAGAATCCTGGTGTTTTGGTGGCTTCAGGGTTGATATTTATACCTGGTGTATTTCTAAACCTTTTATTTGTCTTCTATCTTGAAGCTCTTTCAAAAAAGTTTTGGCCTTTGCTGTCTTCTCTCCCAACCTTAATCCTTTTATTAATGTCTGAGTGAATATTGAGAAAACATTATTTATCTTGAAATTAACCACACAAAAATTGTAAAGTCACCAATAACTCTAACTGTTTTAAGGATACTGTAATAAGGCTGACCCTGTCTTTGACCCTTTCCCATGTGTATTAGCTGGATGCCGAGTTGACCGCACGCCATGAGCTGCAAGTGGAGCTGAAGAAACTTGAGGGCGACTATGAGCACAAACTACAAAACTTAAGCCAAGAGAAGGAACAGCTGGCCGTATCTAAGCTGGAGCAAGAAAAGGAGAACCAGGAATTACAACAACAGCTAGGCACTCTGCAGAAGCAGGTACACACACACACACACACACACACACACACACACACACCTGTCTATGTGGGGCTCAATGCCTTTTTAATTGAAAGAACTCACATTCTAAATGAAGCTTAAAGGCAGTTTTCTGTGGAGTATTGAGCCAATTACCTGAATATGTCAAGTTCCCTTAACAAGTTTTTCAATACGTGAATTCATCCTGAAGTAAATGTCTGAATTCAAATTGAGTTGAACCCACAATGACCCTTACAGAAGAGGTCTTTGTGGCGAGCTCAAGCAGGCTCAATACAGTATTTCTGTAACTGAGGCCATTGTCATGTAAAATAACCAAAACATTCGAACCGAAACAGTAAAGACTGGGCCAGATAATTGAATCTTTAGCCATTCCTTGTTTAATGTCCTTGAATCGTACACACAAAACAGAAACTTCTGATAGAGCTGCAGGAAGCAGACTATTTCAAGGCTTAGAGAATTGCAATATTGCAGAATCCCTAAGCATCAAAAAGTTGTCAAACATCTATGCACACCCACACAAACACAGAAGCCCCTTGGCCTTAAATGTTTTAGCCAACTGCTAGCATGGCATGAAAGAGGGAAAAAGAAACTAAAAGAATATTGTGAATAGAAGCCAGATCTTTAGAGATTAAGAAACTCAATAAAAACATGGAAAGTGGAGCAAAGTGGGTATAAAGAGTGACTAAAGGGAGAAGAAAAAAGAAGGAAAGGAAAGGATGGAGATGGGACAAACTGACTTTTTTAAGGCCAAGATACACACGTAGGGTGTTATTTGTGTGTGTGTGCTGGTGTGTGTACACTCATACAGTAGGGAGGCCAAGATGAGGATTGTTTAGCTGTCAGTGTCCTGCTGCCACACCAGCTGGACTCTGCCTCACAGTGACACCCAAACTCACAAACACACCAAGTGACCCAGAACAGTCTGCCTCTGTGCATGTGTGCTCAGAACCACATGAAGATGTTCCTGTGTGTGTGTGTGTGTGTGTGTGTGTGTGTGTGTGTGTGTGTGTGTGTGCGTGCGTGTTCAGTAAGCAAACTACAGTGCTTCAAAAATGAGCCTCATCCAAAGTGGCTGATGCCAGCAGAGTCATCTTCTCTCCACACAAAAGCCCAAATGCACACACACGCACATGCATATGCACACACAGTTGTCCAACGCATCAACAGCATCACCAGCCAGGCATCTAACAAGCTTCTCATACTAAGATGGCTCACTTTCTCTGTGTTTGAGGCACTGCCCATCGAAGATTTCTTCACATGTAGAGATCTCTCACTGTCCCTGTGTGTGTGATGCTGTGCCCAATGCTTCATCTGCTGTGCTGCCTCACTAAGAAAGCTTGCCTTGGAGGCCCTTCATGTCTGTTACTATCTTTTTACATGGTCGGACAAGGAAACAACACAAACAATTTGTTACACCATATACAGAAACTCTTTCACACACATACATGCACTCTGTTTACACGTAATGCATCTAAGAACAGAAATGGTAAAATAACTTCTCTATACTTGTGTGCTTTAGACTGCACAAAGTATATTTCCATCTGTATCCAACTCTTCTCTCATGTGCCAGTATTAGCTGGCTATCTCTATTGACTTGGACAGTTGTATCAAGAATTGGAGCCTCACTGATGTAAATACTTGCATTAGTATGTCAGTGTTGCAATAAAAAATGTATTTCAGCCTCACTTCTAATTTAGAAGTTCGCGTTCCTCTTTAAAACTTTTTCTTTTGAATTCCTCTGTGGACTTAATTCCCCCCTGCCATGTTTTTCCCTCAGCGCCTCGCACTCCTTTCTCTTCACATCTCTCCCAAAATGCAATCCTGCCCAGACTTTAATCCCTTTTTATGTCACTCTTTTCCATCTTTTGTTCTGCCTTTTGTCTCAAATCTAATCACTCTGTTGGCATGGCTGTTTATTGGAGATGGTGAAAACTGGCAAATCTGTACAAAATGAATTTTGATTTGAGAAATGTACAGCAAACAGTGTAGATATGCTTATGTGATACATGATGTGAATATATACAGTAGTGTGCCAGGTTGTGAATGAATCAGCATTCATGAGAACACTGTTTTTACAACGCAGATTGAAAACCTGTCTAAAGATCTGGAAGAGGCCAAGACTAAAGTTATCACCGTTACTGTTCCTGTGCCAACACCCGGTTTGCCCCCCCCTCCACCGCCTGCCCCTCCTCTCCCTGGCCAGAATACAGGCATGCCCCCTCCGCCCCCACCCCAACCAGGCCATGCATGCATATTTTCTCCCCCACCCCCCCCCTCCTTTACCTGGTAATGCCGGTATTCCTCCTCCTCCTCCCCCTCCTCCTTTACCAGGCATGCCAGGACCTCCACCACCGCCACCCCTTCCTGGCATGCCAGGACCTCCACCCCCTCCACCCCTCCCTGGCATGCCAGGACCCCCACCACCTCCACCCTTACCTGGGATGGGACCTCCGCCACCACCACCACCACCTGGGTTTCCCGGTGCCCCTCCTCCACCGCCAGTCTTCGGCATGCCTCCAATGCCAGGCATGGGGGGCTGGGGTGCACCTGTACCCCCCCAGTTGCCTCATGGCCTCCAGCCTAAGAAGGAGTACAAGCCTGAGGTCCAGCTGAAGAGAGCCAACTGGAGGAAGGTCAGTCCTAAGATAGAGGATTCAGGATAATCGATATTCTAAAAGCAATGCAAAACTGTCAGTTATTTAACAATTTAATAAATAGTGGGGGAAAGAAATTAGCCTTTATATCCTACACTTTTTGATACATATAAGATGATATGACTAACTCTTTGCTCCTTTGGAAGAACATGTATGTTTTACCACGGTTCCGAATAAGTTGGGACACTGTGTTAAATGTAAAGTTTTTGTGTAAAGTGCGTGCTGTAATCCTGAGCTCATGTAGTAATGTCCTTCATACAATCATGTGTTTCACATAGCGTTAACCTCGCCCTATCCTTGCCTGTAAACAACCAAGCCTTTTGTGGATGCAAATTAACCTGTGGAATGTTTTCCAACAGGTGTTTTTTTGGATGATTCCACTACTTTAAAATTCTTCTATTTGCCATTTCACAATTGGTTTGAAATGTGTTGCAGGCATCAATTTTAGATTTTGAAAAATATCAAATCTGTTTTTTTTTTATTTCTAAAACAGTGTTCCAACTTTTTTGGAATCTGGGTTGTAGACACTTGGCTTGAATGTTTAATAACACCATATGTTGCAAAGTCATTTTGGTGGGTACTTCCTGCCACAGATGTTTAGTTGAATTGGGCCCATGGCATATTCAGAAATGTCTCAACTCGTTGCGTTTGCTTGTGAGTATGATAATCTCTCTTGATCCAAAAAATCTCAGTATTGAAAATGGGATGGTTCTTCCATGTGGGCTAATATACCACGTTGTATTTAAGCTCCTCATTATTGCATCAGCATATGATCATATGAAGAAAGGGGAGGGATTCTATCATATAGTTCGAATGTAATTTAAGGCATGTAGGTGTCTTTACTGTGCAGTTATAAAGAGCTCAGTGTCTATTTTGTGTGCAACAGTGTGCGAGAAATGTGAGATGGAGCTTTAACAGGGAGATTTTGACCTAAAGTGACTTGCATGCATACGTGTATCTCATGACTATGTGCTTCATGTTCTTCTCCTCCCTCTCATCTGTGATGGTTAAAACATCAAAACGACCCTCTGTCTTTCTTTAGCCTAAAGCTACTGTTTAATGGCTTCACCAGACTTCATCAGCATTTAGCTTCTTTCTCTCTCTCTCTCTCTCTCTCTCTCTCTCTCTCTATCTCTCTCTCTCTCTCTCTCTCTCTCCCTCTTCCCCCTCCCCCCTCCCCCCTCTCTCCCTCCCTCCCTCCCTCTCTGGCTGGTGAGAGTGTTTGACGAGGATGTCACAGAAATTGCTTTTTAATAAGCCTTCTTCTTTTAACGGCGCCACTGAAAGATAATTAAATTGCTGCTAGAAAGGACAGTATTCTTTTGTAATTTAAATTAACTTTTTTTTCTGGCTTGGTCTCATCCTCCTTTTTTGCGTGCTCTCTTGCTTTCTTTCTTGCTCCTTCAGCTCATCCCCATATCACATTTCTTCTCCCCACTCTCTGTCTTTTCTGTCCAACGCCCCCATCCCCGAGGCTTTGTCCATAATGAAAGGACTGATATCTATAAATTTACTACCACTGCTTTCTCACTCGCTCTCTCCGTTTCACTTTCTTTCTTTCTCTTTTCCTTTGATGAGAACACTTGGAAAATGAAGGAAAAACACACAAAGTTAATTGTGACTTGTGACCAGAATAGAGAGACAGAGCAACACCAAACTCTTTCACACTGGACAAAAAACCCACTAACACCCATTTATATCTGGCTTTTGTCCTGTGTGGGAAAGGGAGCAATCAGATTTAGCTCTGATCAAAAGTGATGGAAACTTACACTGGGGTAGACGCACTGTTTTGTGCCCCCCTCTCTGGTGTGATGTTATGACAAGCATTGAAATTAAGAACAGTGGTGTATGAATAGTTTCGGCTGGCCTTATTCGTTACATGGAATGTGACACGCCAGAAAAAAACAAAAAAGAGGGAGAAAGGCTCTTGCAATAGGAAAGGAGTCATTCACATTTTTTTTAGCAGAGTTTACCCGTTTAAAAACTTACCTATGTAAGTTAATTTCATGCGGAAAAGGTGTATGACAAAGGGAAGGCTACAGAGAGAGCTCCTGGGTAAGGCTGAAGAAAGACAGAACAAGGGGAGGAAAAAAGTGGAACCCTTTGTATGTCTTTGACTTCCTGTGTGTGAAGCTCAAGACGCTTTGTGGTAGCGACAGTGTGTGAAGATTAGAGAAAATGACTACTTGTTTCCTCCTCTCCCTTTCCTCTTTGTGCTTTCCTTCCTTCCCTCAACCTCCTCCTCTCCCTCTACTATCATACCCCTGCCTCTTCCTTTCACATCCCTGCTGTTTCTTTTGTTCTGCCGATTTCTTTATGTGCTCAACTCCTCATTTGCCAGGTGCACAGATGACCATTTTTAGTCAACTTGATGAAATGCTTATCCAAGACATGTCTCAGTGTCTCCCTCTATGTCCATCTTTCTCCTTCTGTACGTATCAACATTTCTTCCACTTAGATTGGACCTGAGGACCTATCCGAGAAAAGTTTCTGGATCAAGGCAAAAGAGGAGAAATTTGAGAGCAATGAGCTCCTTGCCAAACTCACCTTGGCCTTCTCCTCGCAGACAAAGAGTGAGTGTGTGCCTTGTGTCTTTCTACTACTACTCCTGTTATCATGTTGTGTTTCCCAGTAATGAGCAATGTCTTTCTCCGTTTCTCACCTCTCCCACATCCCTCCCCTCTCTCCCCTGACACCATGTCTATTTCAATTCTCCTGCTCTGCTTCCATCAGCCACTAAAGGTAAGAAAATCACGCATACACTTTCCATTTAGTTCTTTTTTTCGCACATCTTCTCCAGCCTTTCTCACCCTTCCCTTCCTCTGCTCGGAGGACACGCTGCACATTTACATTATTCAACAACACTGTGTCAAAACAGCATCTCACACAAGTTCATGAATAAACCACCCACACCTGTGTTTGTGTGTGTTTGTTCATCTTCTTAATGTGCCCATGACTTGTTGTGCAGAGACACTCACTACCGGGTAAGATGAAGTGGGACTTGGGGACAGAGGAAGAGATGGACAAAGGGAGGACGGTAGAGGGAGGGATAAGGAGAAGGTCACTGATGTCCTTTGACTAGCCACCTGCTGTCCTGGCACAAAGCGCTGACACACAGGCGTACGCTCACACACGCACACCTGTCCACTCCTATCACCTTGTCCCAGTGTCACTGAGCCTTCTGCTCTAACTCCTCCATATTCATTCCATAACCAGGACACCATGAAATCGCAGACAGACAGTGTGTGTGGGTGTGTATATAATTCCATCTGACCTTCAGATTCAGTCTTCATACACACACACACACACACACACACACACAGACACACCTCTCATGTCATATACATAAACAAAAGTGCACACGCACACATGGCCGATGCTAGCTGTTGATGTCAGTTAAATGTCAGCGCTGGCAGCTGTCCCATCTGCATTCACCTGTATGGCAAGTCCTTATGTCCGCCTGTCACTCCTTGATTTGACCCCCACACACAAACAGCCTCTTGGTTGGTGCACCCACGCCTCCACTTTTTATTGGCTGAGACAGCCGCCTGTTCCGGTTGATGTCTAATAACCTTTTCTGAGAGCTGACTATAAAGACACCGTGGCCTTTTCATAGCCCCACATCTGTCTGTCTGTCTGTCTGTCTGTCTGTCTGTCTGTGTGTGTGTGTGTGTGTGCGCGTGTGTGTGTGTGTGTGAGAGATGGAGAGCCCAGGTGTGTATATTATTGTTAACTGTGTTGCTGATTTCCTGTGCTTCATTTGAATCTGTTAAAGTTTGACAGTTAGGAATATAATGTGTTTTTTTAAAAAGTAATTAGGATTTCCCTGAATCTTGCATGCGCTTGTGAGTGTGCCTGTGTGGTTTAAGCCACACTGTGTGTGGATGTGCAGATTGACCCTTGACCCCTTGTCCTTCCCTCTCCTGCTTAAACACACCGCTTTAGGCCTAATACATTCCTCCTTCTCCTCATCCAAGCCTGGCTTCGCTCCTCCTCATCTTCCTGCTCCTCTTCCTCCTCCTCTTGCGCCTCCCATTCCTCGTTATTCAGCGAATGCCGGCCGACACCACACCGAGCCACCACTGACCCTTCCTGACCCTTCTTCCTCTTCTCCATCAGCTGCCCAGCAGCGCAGCTGGGTTTGCATGCACTCACACCCACACAGAACACAGATGTGCAGGGGGGTAGTATGCCCGTGGCAGGGTCAGGGGTGACCTCTGAGGCTCGTGGAAGAGCAGAGAGCTGATGGTGGGAGACACGCCCTCTGGCTGTACATAGTTGTATCTTTTGCTCTTTATCTATGTGCTTATTTCTATTTGCAGTCTGTACATCTCTGGTAGTGTATGTTCTCTCCCTCACTGAAATCAGTTTCAAGCTCAATAGGTAAGCTCAGGCCAGTTATCCTGTTTGCTCCTGTACTCCCTAGCTGCTGAACATGTCATAATTCTAGTGTTGGGCAAATAAGTCAAACCTTTATTGATTCTGTTAATTAGAAGTGATAGAACTTTGGTTATGTTGCCCTAACCAGAGCAGATCTTACAAATTCCTAATCAGAGTAGGCATCCCCATATGTCACTGATGCTGCTATTTCTAGTTTCTTTTTAAATCTAATAATGCACCTGATCTAATTTAACTGCTTTCAAGTTTGCGCACACAGAGCGTTTCCTTCTAAATGTATTTTAGAGGTCAGCTTGCTTCACTACATATTTTCGACAGTGACTTTGAGGTCAGACAAGAACATAACATGTCCAGCCTGCTATTGGAGAAAAGTTCCACCTCACTTGATTTATTCCTGTCGAGCCTTCTTTACCTCAAGACTTCTCACCTCTCTACTCTCAAACTACTTAACTTGCCTTGCGAACAAGCATTGCAGCCAAGGCCACCGTTATTAGCACTGTGCAGCTGTACATCTTATTCACCAGGACGGACATATAGACCTAAGCTGTCAACATGGGAAATGAAAAATCTGCACTTTACAGGAAAGTCAATATGTTGAGCAAGGCCTTATGAAGGATGCAAACTGTCAGGGTTTTCAGAAGGTGCACCATCTTTGGGAGTCGTCACTTCATTTTCTTTCAGACTTGCTTGCAGACAACCTGCTGGCTTTCTGTCCAGTGTATCCATTTCGTATGGTGTCGATAAACAATATTTTCCCCCCTGACACATACTGAGGTTGAAGATACATTTTAAGTGGTGGATGGCTTTATTTTACTTTAAGCTCCACCATTTTGAAAAAAGGTTTGTGATGATACATTCTTAATAAGACTGCATGCTGCGTTTTCTTATGTTCTGAGCATTTGAATTTTGTTGAACTGATGCCTAGTCTAAGATAATGGCAAGCTGTTACACTGTACATCTATACAGCTCCTTGTGATAAAAGAACATATATATTTTAAGCTCCATCCAGAGCATTCATAAGAATTTATAAGGATGGAACTAGCCAAATTTCACTGCAGCATTTGTGGTGGAGATGGGATGCTATTATACTGCCATCTTTCTCCTGTCGGATGTGTGGAAAAGACCACTATTATTTTTCCCATTGTTGTGCTTTGCGAGGGCTTAAAACCGGAGACCTGCTATGACTATTTGCAATTGTAAACAGCCGAGTTGTTTAGATGAGCAAGTATGTGTGGCTGTAAAGCACTTAGTGTAGTGTATAAGGTTTCAGGCGGCAAGCTTATACCCACATTCTCCCTTAAGCTACTGCTTCTAATATCTTCTCTTTGAAGTACTTGTGTCTGTACGTGTCTGTTTTCTACTTTTTAGTGTTGGCTACCCTCCTTATCATATAATAATAATAATACTATATTAACAGTCGAACAGAGTCCAAAAGAAGGTCCTTTTTTGTTAGACAATTGCTGGGAAAGTGCAGGCGGACAGTGACAAGGCTAGAATTCATACGCTGTTCATCTAATATGGGTATATATATATATATCCTGAACTGTCCTTTTTCTCACTTTTTCATCCGTGTTTGATAGCAGGTGCCTTTTGAAGTCGGCACCTCAGATAGCCCAATTAGCAAAAGAATGAGAGGGAGAGCTAGGGATGGGGGTGGGGGGGTTAGAAAAAAGAGCGAGCAGGGGAAAAGGCTGGGCTAGGGGGAGCGGTGGTGATTAATTTGATTCGGGAAAGAAAAGGAGAGAAAAGGGCCAGGAGCATATATGATTATTAATCCTCATAATGTGAGGATCATTTTCATATCCCAACTCTCCAGCCTTTACACTCTTCTTTCCTCTAATGTGTCTCTGTCTCTGTCGCTGTGTTTCTGTGGTCTGTAACAACCTAATTTCTCCCATTTGGTGGAGACCCCCACCCCAAAGAGTCACTTTGTGATGCCACCCACAGTATTAGCTGCATAACACACCTACACAGGCGACAGCAATGTCCTTTATCCCCTTTGCTTCCTAAAAATGCAGACGAGATCATTGCAGATGAACACGTTGACACGTTTGTCATTGCATGGGTGTCTGTGTGCTGGTGTATTTGCTCGAGAGAGTGGGTGGGTGAGCTCAGCCACATTTACAAACCAATTATAATAAGCCTTTTGATCTCCCTGTGTTCTGAAGAAATCAATTTCCTTCTCTGTAGGTGTGTGTGTGCATGTGTTTGCACATGTATTTGTGTTGCTGAGTTTCCTCTTAAGTCTGTTCCATTCACTCTTCACCTTAATGAGCGACCAATCAGCAAGAAAGTGCCTTGTCCGTGAGTGTGCTTGTGCTCGTGCCTTGGGCCTCTCTCAGGTTGTAGACCAATCAGTTAAAGGGATGAGATGAGATGTGTAATATATTAGCAATAAAGTACCAAGAGGCATGGAGAATTATGGTGCAGTATTGTTGATTAGGTCTTACAGCTGCTGCTGAAGAGTTCACAACATTTGGCGACTTGTTTTTTTATACACTGGCTCAAGGTCATTTTCGGGCAAAAAACAAATGCTAATGCTAATCAATTTAACACTGTTTGAAACACACTTTTTTGACAGTAGCAGAGTCATTGCAGAAACAAAGATACAGGTTTGTGATGTGTTTTCACAGTAGATTGACTCGTTAGTCATTCGTAGTGCACATGGCTGTCCATGCTGCTGCAGACTTGAGATCTGCAAAATTTTTGTTGAAAATGACCGCAGGTGAGGAAGGGGAAGACTGTGCTTTTAACTTTGATTCCCTTCTTCCCTGCCTCCTTCCGTCTCCGCCTCCATCCCAGTTTCATAAACCCCTGCCCAAAACCCACTTAGTTTTCACTCTTCGATCCTCTCTAGGTCATAGCCAGGATACATTTGTGAGTTGTGTGTTTATATGTGCGTATGTGTGTATATAATTAGGAGGAGTTTTAGATAGCAGTTTATGGGATGTGTAGACCCAGAGCTGCAGTCTCCCGAGACTCTTTAAAATATGTACTAATAAAGCACTTAGATGACTAAATGAGGAATGGGCACACTATGTTAAGCCATAACAGTGTTTGTGTGCGATTGTGCTAAATTAGTATTGGCTTTGAAAAGCTTGTGTGTGTAATGTGTTTTAAATTGTCTGTGAGTGTGTATGTTTGTTTGTGTATATCTCTGTCTGTATGTTTGTACTTGTGTAGCCCACAGTGGAAGGCCTTGTAAATAAATCATGCAGTGTTCAGGCTGGGGCTGCAGGAAGAGAAGCAGGTTAATGCAAGGGGTCACTAATGCTGTAGGAAGAGCTGGGAAAATATCCCACCGTTCTCTCCTTCTATTCTCTCTTATTCACTCCATTTTCTATGTCAGTAATCCCTATTTCCTCTCCCCACCTTTTCGGCAACAACAAATGACCACATAGATGGATAACTTTGGGTCTGTGTGCCTTGGTGTCTATGAGCACCTATAGCCCATATATAGACTCACTTTTCAACGTATAGATATAACTGGTACATGAAAAAGATCTGATGTTCACAGGTTGTGTTTGGTGTTGTGCGTTGTGTGTGCACCAGTGCTTAAGTTTAAATCCTAACTATACCTCTTAAGCCTTCAACAGTAGCGGTGCATTAGGTTGGCTTTGCTCGCTCTCTAAGCCTCGCTGTGTATTCTCAGTGCGGCAATAGCGAGCGCTCCCTCATTCACCATCTCTTTATGGTTGAGGAACAGCCGCAAAACGCCGCTCATTCATCAGGCCTTATCAGGTTCAAACACATCTGTGTGCGCTCGCATTGGCTGTCGCTGCCAACCGCAACAGCTCACTCACATGCACAAGCAGAAGCGTACACATGTAAGCACGCTCACACACACACAAGCACGCTTTTGTCCCACTCATTCTCTTCATTCCATCCCTCCCTCGTTATATCTCTCTCCTCTGTTTTACATGCAAATGAGCTAAGTGTACTCAAGCCGGAGCATTACCGCTGTGTGCGCCTAATCTCCTTGCTGCCTTTTCTCTTTTCTGGAGATTATCCTGTTTTTAAACGGAATAGGCCTTCTTCTTCGCTTCACTCGGCTCCTCTCCCAACCAGCCAGCCGGTCGACCAGCCAGCCAGTCAGCCAGCGTTCCAATCTCTCATCCCAACATCATTACCATTTAAATGTTCCCAGTGATATGACAGCTGAGCAGGGACTGAGCGGACCGGTTTGTGTGTGTGCATGTGTGTGCTTGTGTTTGTGTGCTTGTGAGTATGTTTGCGAGTGTGTGTGTTTAATTGAGGGATTGGTTGATAAGCTCAAAAGCTTGTTACAGATGCTAAGTATTCCCAGTGTTGGTGATTCTGTCTCCTTTCACCCAGGCCAGGCGGGTGGAAAAATGAACAGAGACAGAAGGGGGTTGGAATGAAGGGATATATGTATGCACACCTACACTCCTTCCACCCACTCTTCTTTCCTCTTTTGCTTCTCTTGGTCACAGCGGCATACTCTTTTTTTCCTCCCCCTCTGTTTTTTTTATATACATGTACGCTTTGTGTGTGTGTGCCTGTACTTGCATATGTGAGTGCCCGTGTTTCTGAGGTGTCAGAGTGTTTGTGAAGGTAGAGGTTCTTTCATTTTGGTATTGAAGGGTTGAGGAGGAAGGGAAGTCAAACTGAATCTATGATTAGAAAGCATGTTAATCGTGAGAAAAGAGAAGGATAAAGAGAGAAGAAGAAAGAGGCAAAGTGCAATGTGCCTGACTGCTCTGCCACGCAGCAGCAGCTCCTTCTCTGTTTATTTTTATTTATTTATATTTTTGCAATATTAGCTACCTGTCCCTGAGGCCAGTGACACGCGCACACACACACACACACACACACACACACACGCACTTGCATAGACACACAAGGGAGACTTAGCCTAGTTTGATGTCACTGATAGCATATGTAAATAATGGAGCGGTAAAGAGCAACAACTTCAAAGATGGAGTTGACAAGATAGGAGCATTAACCCCCATCTCCCTTCCTTCTTTTTCCTCTCCCTCTACTCTCTCCTGATTTCCCCATCTCTCTTCTCTTATCTTTGCCTGATAAAGGGGTTCTTATGAGAGGAGACAATGAACAAGGGATGCGACCAGAAAAATTGACGGAAGACTGTGTGTGTGTGTTGGGGCGGGGGGGTAGATAAAGCAAGCAGTAAAATGAGAAAAGCCAAGATAGATGGCAGCAACACAGGCGTTTAAAAGTGTCCTTTAAAGTCCAAAGCTCCTATCTCAGTCGAATTGTTTAACAGTTGCCTAAAGCCGCTGCTGATGTGGTGTTAGCTAGCTAGTGAGTTATTAGGGTGCTATTAGAGTATCTTCCCCATTATGCTGATGGCCTAGACCATGTCTTCAGGGTTCTCGCACACTCACACATATTAAAACTATCAATTCCACCCGAAGTTTGCAAACACTTGTACCAACTTTCTTAAGGTGCACATTATCTTGTTTATTTCCTTAAGCGTGTGCTTGGCTTGTGTGTGTGTGTCCTGTGTGTGTGTGTGTGTGTGTGTGTGTGTGTGTGTGTGTGTGTTGTAACCTGGCCAGCTTTTATTGCTGCTGGTATAACATGGCCCCTGGTAATGTGGATAACCCAGTGGCATTTACACCAGAAAGCGATGGTATTTACAAAGCTTGGTGGACCAGGCCACGCTCTACTTTCTGACCTTAATCTGCAACCGTGTGTGTGTGAATCAAATTGTATGTGTTTGTGTCAAGGATGTGTAGGCACAAGAAGTCAGACTTAAATGCATTGTTTATGTGGGTATCAATAATACTGTGTGGGTACCGCTGTATATGCTTCTTGGTCAATTACAGTTGGTTTGCTCCGATGTCTCTGTGCTCATAGCTACATGTTTAGTGTGTGCATGTGTGTATATGTGTACGTTTGCAGCCGAAAACCCTTGCTCCATTACTCAGTATCTGCATGTGTCGTGTTCTGTGAGACGTGGGTTCTGCTTTGCCCTGCAGGCACCTTAATTTTTCACCATGCTGTGTGCTACACTACACTGCACTGCGTGGAAGTGTACGTCTACACCCTCTCCTGCTCTCTTTTCCTCTCTCTGTCTATTCATCTGCCTCCCTCGGTCCTCATACTCTCCTACCACAACTGCCACACACACATGCACACACAGGCCTAATCAAAGCAAGGAGCTCTCTAGATTAGCACTTGCGAAAACTCCCTAAAGACATTCCTTCATTTTGACCATTTTCAGGTACTCTCTTTCCACCCCTCCACCTCCTCCCTCCTAGCTTTGAATTTTTAACCTCCCCACTGAATAAGAGATGTGGCCATCCTCATGGGGAAAGGAAAAGTCGGAGGCAGGGCAAGTAATGAAGCAAGGGAGAAGTAGGGGGAGGCTGAAGGGAAAAGGTTGTCCCTAAACATGCTTTCACATTTATCCCCTAAAAACTCCACTCTGTATATGCTCAATAATGCATGGCCATCTCTCACTCCCCATCCCCCTCTTTCTCTCATTTCACTCTGCCTTCATCTCCTTCATCTTCCTCTTGTCGGTTCCCCAAGCGCTCATAACTCCACCCAGCAGATTAACTTCTGGGTGAAACTGAGACTGGCAAAGCGGGGTGATGGTAGCAGGGCATTTGGGACTTAAAAGAGAAAAGAAAAAGGTAGAGATGAGTAATTTGTCATTGTGTGAATGGAGTTAGCACTTTTTAAGTATTGATCTGTGTGAGTGGGCTTTGGAGTTGTACAATTTCAGAGGGGCCGTCCAGCTTGACTGGGCCTGAAAATTGAAGTCCAACTTCACCCAAAACCCCTGAAATTCAATTTTAGCTTGAACAAAGCCTTGTGGAGTGACTAAAACCCCGTAGAATTCTCTAATAATTTCTCAGCTTGTTTTTGACCACTTTCAGAGACAAAACCATTCCTCCCTAACAAATCTGCCTGTTCCTTTTTCATGGCAAGAATATGAGGTACAACACAGTAGACACAGTACTTGCAGTTTTCAGAAGGAGGACTTGTATCAGTCCCATTTCAACTGAGATTCAATGACACCATCCATAACAAGCTATAGTACATAGACATACAGTACCTATAGCTAACGCAAGTCACAAGCTTTGCATGTGTACTGTCTTTGTCTTTGGTTCTATGTATTGTACTTAGAAGTGCTTTGTCTGCCAGAACTGTTCCACTGTAGATGTTCAGCGAGCTGAGCAAACCTTTCAGGTCTTGTTGTGCATTCACACAGCATCAGCAGCATCTCCTGTCTGTTTGGGTGAATGGAGTGGTACGCAAGAGACTTCTAAAGATCTCTCCAAGAATGTTTTTTAAAGTCTGTTCAGGAAAGTTTTTTGAAAAACACAGAGTTTTTTGCTTTTCAAAGTTCCATGTTGATATTTGCTCCACAGGGTTTCCCTACTCACTGGTTTCTTTGATTCTCGCCTCAAAGAAGATGGCGGTTTAATACTGCAAGAGCTACAGACTATAACAGCATTGGAAATAATACTGATAATGATAAGATAGAAATAAAAGTGTTGGCGGCTCTTGAAAACAAATATCAAATCATTAAAGTGGTGTATTCTCTGTATAAAGACAGGTTTCTTTTCCAACTGGATTTCATTTGAATAAAGATCTAAAATGACACTGTCATTGGTAGGTATTCAGGGCTGTAAATCTCTCTGCATAGAATTACAAACATGCTTCTTTCCCTTTCCTCCATAATCTGAAAAATGTGGGTAGCACTTGATGCAGCACTACAGCTTTTATTGAAGAAAGTTACAAAAAAAATAGTTTGTTTGTTGGCTCACAAGGTAGTTGGCGAACCCAAGAAAGATAAAAGCCTGCCGCCACTATGGAAAAGTGCACATTTTTGCAAGCTGGATTGATGATAACAAGTATGCTGCTTGATTGAAGCCAGATGAAGGAAACAAACATGAAGGCCACTTCATTGTTTGTGAGAAAAAACCCCAACTTTTTCTTACATACAGTGACAGATGAGAGTGGTCTGTTCCCACCTCCATTCTGAAGACTGCTGTGAGAGCCCAAGGGGTCACTATTTGTCAGGCTAAGGCTTTCAGTTTTTTCTTTCTTTTTATTTCTTAATTATTCTCAGATTTATTCTAGATACTATTAATTGACTTTCAAAACCTTTAGAAAAAAAATGGGAGAGATTATTGTCAAAGATACAGATGGATGGAGACTAATCTCAGCTCGGTAGACGAGATGACGGATGGCGTTATTGAGGGAAGAGTGAAGGAGAGAGGCACAGAATGAATGAGTCTCACAGAAGGACGAATGGAGGCAGGAGTGATCTGTGTACGCTGGAAGAGAGCGCCAAGGGAAGGAATGAGGGAATGACAAATGATCAAAAGGTGGAGAGACATGAAGTGACGAGAGTGATTGAGGAGAGGTAAAATGAGGAAACTGAGTTAAGTTTGGTTTGAGAGCTTCTGAGTATGAAAAGGTGGAATGAGAGAGTTGGGCAGAGTTCAGGTGTTCAGGTTGATCATAGTGACGTCGTGCATTGCCGGTTGCTGTGATAGCTGTAGAAGAGACAAATGGGCTGCCTTTATTGAAAGGCGAATTGATCAACATGAGAGTCCTGCGTGGATTTCCTCTGTCAGTATGGACGGACAGGATGGAGGAAAACAGTTAATGTTTCTCTCTGTGCCTTTCTTTTTCTCTGTGTTTTTCTTCTCTGAGGAGTGGTGCACGTCACAGCAAGCATTTTAATGCATCGCTCGTCTGACGGTGTTTGGCTCTCCACTGAATCTCTCCACTTTCCTCTTTCTGCTCCCCAAATAGGTTATTTAGGGTCTGGTACTTAACTGTACACAGTTAGCGGTCAGTCAGCACGCCCTGCACACACACTATGCCACAGGGCCTCCATAGAGATTGTCTGCTTAATACTGCATAGCACTTAGAGGCATCAACAGGCCCCGTGGTGCTCCACTGAGGTGTAGAATGCATGAAAGCATGCTAATTCCCCCCAACTCACTCCATCTATCCCTTTGTGACTCCCTCCATCCATCCATCACACCACTTCCCCTTTCTGCGCCCTCCACCCCCTCAAGTCTTCTCTGTAGCGAGCATGATTTAATGAGCACAGAGAAAACACAGTAACACGAAATACAATATGTTGCACATTATTAATTTATGTTGTGGTCCAAATGTACCTTGTAGACATTGACTTTCAACTTGCACTTTCCATTGGCTATTGTGTTTGTCTACTGTAAATGCTCAAGTTTTTTTGCATGATTACATTGTGAGCACATGAAGTCAATACAGTCACCTGTTGGGTGCAAAGAATAATTTAAAGGAATAATAATTAACAGCTTCATCACTCTACAACTGTCATTCTACCCTCATCGCTTATGAGAGAATACAACAAAAAGGCCATCACTATCTTAACAGCTGTTTGTGACTGTATGGATAACAATTATAGTAATAACAAATGGTTGGAAGATTGTAGTAGCTTGTTGACAACAGGTTAATGGTTATACAATTGGCTATTGTTTGTAACTGCAAAGATTTTGGTACTGTTTGGTAAAATGTAGACTTTAAGTTCATGACATTATCAAATCAAGTTTTTTAGGTTATTCAATAGTAATAGATTCAAACTCCACAAATGTTGTGGGTATATGGATAAAATTGCCCCTGGTGACAAGTAAAGCTTTTCTAATTGATGTCTTAGCATTCTGTACATCAGTACATAATCCTAAATTACTGACATTCTATTTTGTGTTTGTTTTACAATGTAATACTATATATTTTTTTAAAATTGCAAATGATAATATCAGCTTCACATTTTGTGTGAAAACTAAGAATATCTTAGTATCTGGTATATTGCACTTTTGGTTTATTGACCACATGCACTGGAGGTGGCATGGAGGCACAACTTTTTGTAAAACCTGCTGAGTCATCATATCCTAGCATGATTTGACAGTGTTCCATAAAGCCTCTTGTGATGTCACAGAATGCATGGCCTCCCCCATGAATGTGTGAGTGGGGTTGAAGTCGGGCGACTGTGGAGGAAAGTCCATCACAGTCGGGACTGTTTTCATGTAGTTTTTGCAAAACTTTGAGGTGTGTTTGGTGCTCTTTAGCCTGCTGCAGTATAAATTCTATTCCACAAAGATGCAAACCAGAGGGTATAACATATCTCTGAAGAGTAGAGACTGGTTGGCTTCAATGGCTCTGAAGTACTCCAATGGGGCAGCTGTCTTGCATTTTTTTATTTAACAAATTCTGTATGTGTGATTTATTTAACTAAGCTTAGGTGGTGTGCTGCGGTCCCTTTGGGACTGCCTTATCATGCTTTGGATACAAATAATCCAGTTTATGGAAAGTGATTTACAGTCCAATGCGCTCTGCCCTTGGAAACTCTGTTATTCAAAGCAAAGACCTTTCTTCAGGTCAGATCATGGCTAAACCCAATTTGACTTCTGAAAGATTCGCTTACTTTCTGAATAGTCAAACATCCTGATTATTTTCTGGTTTACTTGACAATATTAGAGTGGTCTCGTGCTTTTGGACCCCACTGTATGTTGTATGTATGTCTAGTATTAGTACTTCACATTTGTACATTGTGACCCTATCTTCCAAGATTTACTTCTGACATAAACCACATGAAGTCCACTCCTAGTGGTCCATAACTCCCTTTCTTTTTTCTTTAGTTTTAGCTTCCTTGCCCCTGCAAAAAAATTAGGAGCAAACAGAAATGGAAGCTATTTTGCTATCAACCACACTGCTCATTTACAAGTACAGCAGAACATATAATGGATTCATGAGTATTTGTGTCTGTGGAGCCCTCTGGTTTTATTCCAGACTGCAGTGTAATGCAAAATACATCACATGGGACAGTTTCTGTGACAGCTTTCGAACCAGGACAAGTGTGTATGTCAGGGGACCGGTGTCTTGTTATGTGAGTAAGCACATATCCCCCATGAGTCCTCACTTAAAATGTGTAAAGTAATGCTTAGAGTTGTTGCCACTCAACACAATAATTCATAAGCGTTTTAAGACCTGTAGTCTGGGGACTCCTTGTGTGTGTGTGTCTGTGTGTGTGTGTGTGTGTGTGTGTGTGTGTCTGTGTGTGTGTACAAGACAGACTGTGTGTGTCTGTGTGTGTGAGTGTATGTGTGTGTTTGTGTCATAGGGGACCACCGACACACTGTCAGCTTCATTTCCCAACATCATGTTACCGAGGACAGGCCATCCTTATGAGACCTCAACCTGAAAAACACTAAAGTGACACACACACACACACACACACACACACCAGGGTGAAGGATGGAATCCTGGCCTTGTCATGCTCTGCTCCATAATCCAGTTTAGAGGGATTAATTAGGAATTAAGGAGTGTAATGTTATCGGTACGTGATCCGTTCCCATGCATGCACATACACATGTCTCACTCTGTTTGAATGCATATGTAGGGCAAGGATTATTCAGAATAAAGAAAAGAAAAGTAAAGTCATTTTTTATGATTTTTCTGACTTTACTACTTTCTCATTCAGTTTTTTGCTCCTCTCACTTTCTCTCTGCCGTCTCTCCCTCCTTTTCCTAGTGCCTTACTTATTACCCTCTTTGTTACTTATTACCCTCCCCTGCTCTTCATCCATCCTCGCGCACTTTTTCCCTTCAACTTCCTTCCTTTCGTATTTGGCAGGAACGTACACGAAATGGCTTTCTGTCTTCTCCTCGCCCTTGTTTTCTGCTGCTCCTTTTCTGCTTTCTCTGCCACCATTATCCTGGCTTTTGAGGTTGTGTGTGGACTTTTATTCAGTGCTTTTACCCCTCCATCCTAGCTGTGTCAAAGGGACTGAGTGTGAGAGAGATTTCTATAGCTTTGCTACTCTTTCAAGGAGGATACAGCATTCAGGTGTGCATCTCTGGATGTCCATTTTGTGTCTGGCTTCCCATTTTTCATAGTTTTTTCTTTATGTTTTTTCTGGTGAATGGGTGTGTTAGGGGAGCTGCACTACTTACAATTGCTTGACTCAACTCTCAGCCCCTTTGCTGTATGAAGCAGCTCTGCTTTCACACAAGAGTTGAGTGGCTTACCTTTGTCCTTGAGGCAATGCTTTCAGTCTTGCTGCTTTTTTGCTCCTCCACCCATCTAGCTGCACATTTGTGGATGTTTGTGTACTCGTATAGCCGTACTCTGTCTGTGCTTTATCTCACACAATGATTTAAAAGGTAGATGAAAGGCAATAGAAAAGCGGAAGGATGAAGAAGGGATCAGAGTAAAAAATGGGGGGAAATGCGATGAAGTTGTTTATGTCTGCATGAGTGTTTCTTGGACTGCAATATTGTGTGTGTGCCTGCCTGCCATATTCAGTGAGGTGTGTTGATATTTCCTGAGGCAGACAGTAATGATATTGTTTTTATTAATGCCTGATTAAAGTTTTAGCGTGTGGCTGCTGGAGCTCTTAGTGCTTTTATAGCGCACTGCCTCTATCAGTCGTCTGCTCTCTTAACACACAAATACAAAATGTTCAACCCTCTCTAATGTTCCCTCTGTCAGGTTTTTACATAATGAGCACCAAGCATTCACAACAAAGCAAGCAATAGTCATCTGAACACTGTGCTCACCATTATCCATCCATCTCTCTTTTAATGCCTCTGGTTTATGCTCTTTTCTTTAGCTGTCTTCTGCTCCCTCCTTTCTTCTTTTCTTTCTCACTGTCTGCCACCCTCCCTCTCTCTTGTTCCCTCTGGCACTATTGGCAGCACTCTGTCTCTGTCAGGTGTGTGTGAGATAGCCTTCACGCCATTGACTTGGAGGAGATAGGCTTTTGGATGCCTCAGCCCCTATTCGACTGCTTCCTTAACTCTTTCCTTCCCTACTGATAAGAAGATCAGTCCACTTGTTCTAGTAGCTCTCTGTAGATTTGATTGAAAGCTAATAGATATTTAATGTGTTGTAGTGCGTGCACTGCACGTTTTCTCCCCCTCCAAATCATGTACTATAAATTGCCACTATCGATTACCATTGTTTTATTTTATGTTTGACTGTTTTTTTTCTTGCCTTCTCGGCCTCCGTTTGTTTCTGCTCATGTCAGCGCGGTAAACAGATCAACTTGTAAAGATTCTAAACTGGCTTTAAATTAGTAATCCATCAATAAACTTCATGAACTTTTTATTTTATGCCAGAGTTGTCTTTGTATAGTAATGTTAGGGGAAGATGTGAGAGCTGGCTGCTTCACACTAATACATTCCTGACATATCAGAGGTTGTCAGAAAATCATTACCTGGAGACAAACAAAAGGATAAGCATAATATAAGGAAAATTTGAGTTCATGTGAGTTAGATAGCTGCTCTCCGGGCCATAAATGCATCACAGTTGCAGTTTCAAAGGAGTTTCACCGATGACAATAACGTAACTTTGTGGCAAAGGGGAAGAGCAGGCATAGAGTTAGCTGTGATGGATTATGTACCTCAAGCAAGTTTCAAGTATTACAAAGTTGACTTTCATCCTCAACTGAATCAAAAAAGATTCCTAAACTTACTCAGAACAGCAAACCACGTCGCACCATCAGCTTACCAAAATCACATGATGATTGTGTTAGCAAATAGCTGCAAATTTCACTCCTGCAACAAACACAGCGAGTCATGGGAGTCTTTCTGGCCACCTAATGTTCAAAATGTATCCACCTTTTTCCCCAGGACCTCTCACAGAAATCCTAAAAGACAAATATGGTCTTTTTGAGTAATTTATTTACCTTACCCCCTAAATGTTTTGTGTTGACCAGTGTTTGTTTGTAATGTAAAGGGGTAGTGGTCTCTCTCCTCTCTCCAATAACACACATAATATCGTGACAATGCTATAAAGGGAGTGCCCACAGTTTCATACAGAGAACTGTTGGGTCACAACTGAACAACCCGATGAACCACAACAATAAGCTGAAGGCTGCACATAGCCCCAGAATGGTGTGTTGATTCTCAGATGGATCAACAGTACTGGAAATCCTTTTTCATTACACGGATCACAGGATTTTGTCAATTTAATAGCAAAAATGTCATGCAACTGAGCTTTGAAGGCTACAACGTGCAGGCCCAAATACAGTAAATGTGTCTTTAAGTATCCAATGGTGCAGTAATTGCTTGGGGGGCATCAAGATATTTTAAACTAACATGAACTGTTATTGACGTTGTTATTTATGAAACAAGTGCATATTCTTTCTAGATATTTTAGCATCTTAACTGTTTTTTTGTATTAGCCTTATTGTTATGATCTGAGGTTCAAAATGCTCGACTTGTTACGGCGGCTGTGGCTCTGTTTGGTTTAAACTGAGATTGTTTGTGTCTGTGAGAGAGAAGAAAGGAGAGAGTAACAAGGCCAGCTCTGCCTCCAGGCTGTTTGGCCCCAAACTCTCATCAGCCTGCTGGTGCTGAAACTGAGAAACCTTCTGCCCCTTGCCACTGTTCAACCACACACACTCATACACAACATAGAGCACTACAAACACATCCACACATCAAGAAAAAAAACCCACGTGCATTCATGGCATACACACAGTCAAAGTTTGTGACAAAATCGTATTCCCAATCTCTCACCATCCTCCTTACTTGTTTTATCAGTGCATCCCATCTTCTTTTATCCACCTCCCTAATCTGTCTATGCCTCTATCAGACACTTTCTATTCCCATATCTTGCCTCTGAGACAAGCTCTCTTTTCTAGCTCCTCCACTCCCTTCATCCTTATCTTGTTTCCTCGCACCCCCATACATCCACTAGCTTTAGATTACTTTGAGAATGTTTCATGTCCCCCCTCTCCTCTTTTCCATCTCTCCCTCTCTCTCTGTGCCTTCGTTCCTCTCTAACCCCCCCCCCCCCTCCTCATCTCCTCTACTTTCCATGTCTCCCTCTCTTCTCAGCGGTGGTTTTAATGCATTATGAAAATGGACTGGGGCTATGAAAGCGAAACAGGACAAGTTTGGCTGTTTAATGTGACTCCTTTCACTCCTCATCTGCCTCATTGGCAGCCTGGGTTTGTGTGTGTGTATGTGTGTGTCTGTGTGTGTCTGTGTGGGTGTGTGTGTTTTCGCACTGCTGTGTGAAGTTGTGCTTTTTGTGTGCATATTGGTACGCACACACATGCACATTCTCTTGCAGCACTTTTTTTGTTAACACTGAAAGCTCAATGCGAGGAACCACATTAGCTGGTCTTCAGATGTGTAGTGAAACGTTCCTGCTTTTTAACATGAATGTCCGACACTCTCAACGGACACATGTATATACACACTCTGGGCAAGCATTAAACTGCATGAATAATAGAATAGCCGTGCAGACGGCGTGGAACACATGTTTCTCCGAGACGTGTGTTAATGGAAAAAAGTGTTCGGGCATGGATAAGAAACAGGGAAGTGGTGTTTATGAGACGGAGCATAAGTTCTACCCTACAGGGTGGTGTGACCTGGATGTAAGTCTCCTCATTTCCATCTCTCTTACTCTTTCTCTCTCTCACACACATTTATGCAAACCTCTCCTTCACTCCCTGCACTATATTCCCTCTTTGTTAATTTGTGTGAAGTTAAAGCTCTTCATCTCTGGAGAGAGGGAGATCATCCTGTGGAGAGATGGAGGCAGATGAGCTGATTAGATGGAGACGAACTGATGGTAGATGCAGAGTGGGAGGAATACAACCGAGAGGGAGAATTAATGTGATAAAGTATTTAGGCCAACCGGTGACATTACAGCAGCCGTTGGTTAGCTGGTGTGTTTGACTTTTAGATAAAGGTGGAGAACATGTGGCCGTGAAGAGGTCACCACGCCACCTCATACAATAATGTCAACTTACAGTATTGAAATAGATTTGATGAAAGTGATTGTGTTTGAGCTAAAGTTTAATGAACTTTTACTGTGCTACTTGAGAGAACAGTAGCATTGATTTAAAATAGCCTCAGTCTTTTCTTGTCATTTCTTTTTTTTCTGCCTCTCTGCCACCTCCTCTCTTGCTTGCTCTTTCTCTCTGATGATGTAGAGCGAGTGTGTGTGTGGCTGGCGGTGGATATTCTGAGCGAAGGCGGCGTATGTGTGTGCGTCAGGGTTTAATTGCGGTGTGCATAGAAACGAGTGTAATTAGCCAGCGCTCGCTTCCCCGCCGCCCGGCTAACAACCAGCATCCCCTCTGTGCTTGCTCTTTCTCTCTCTGCCTTTCTTCTTTGTCCCCCCCCCCCCTTGTCTCATGCCTGTTGCCACAACGACAAGCCCCACTCCGCCATTGTTCCCCGCTGTTCTCCAAGAACAAAGGAGGAGGCTATTAGCTCCCTGAGAGAGGAGTGGTGGAAATGGAGGAGAGGGATAGAGAAAGAGAGAAAGGATTGCTGCAAGGGGTGGGATGGTGAGATGAGAGTGCGAGAGAGAATTTGCAGACAAGTGAGGGAAGGAAATAGACGGGCATGGGAGACGTGAACAAGAAGACAAAGAGATGGAGTGAGGGGAGAAGAGTTTGGGAGATTTACACCAAGGAGGAGAAAGAACGGGAGGAAAAACTAGAGAAAGACCATGTGAACAAGACTTTGACAGAATTAGAAGAGGAAAGACAGATTAGTCGAGGAAAAAGGCTTGTGGGGCAGCAAAGTGAGTGAAACCTGAGAATTGAACAAGTTATTTAATTAGATTCAGAGAAACATACTTAGCCTCACTACACAGTTTCATCCCATCTACCTTTCCTCTCTATAATATCTCTTTCCCTTCTCCTTACCCTTTTTGCCCTCTCTCAGTCCATTACAAGCAGAATTCGAGTCTTTGTGTAATGCCGTGTGCAGTTGCAAGATTACTCGTATACACTTTGTACTTTTTTTTTTATACACTTGCAGCTTGTGCGTCCTTGCTCTCCTTGCTCGTGAGTGTGTGTATGTGTGCACTCTGTGTGAGGGTCATTAGTAGCGAGTGTAGGCGGGTAATGCGCTGTCTGCAATGCTGGCCATCTGAATGTTAACAGATTGTAACGCAGGACAGAAAGTGAATTTGGTTTCCCAAGGAAAATGGAGCAAATTACACTTTTATAGCTCTCTGCCACTATCCTTTGCTCCCGCCATTACTCACTGGGTGTAGAGAGAGAGAGAGAGATGAGGGGAGGGAGGGAATGAGAGAACAAGTGATTGGGAAGATGTCCTTACTGAGGAGGATGGCTGAGGTGTGATGGTGAAACGGTGGTTTATGGGGAAATGCAGGGGCAGCTTTTTTACGTAGTTGGTGACCTCCATCTCTTTTTGACCTTCTTATAGAGATATAGCTCAGGGATGAATGCCTGCTATTATCCCTTGGGAAGTTTAGATAATTGTCAAGATTTCCATCCCCAGCTGGGATTTGCAGTATCTATACGCATTTAATCCTTAAAGTATAATCCAAATTTGAACATGTCCTGTACAGTTTTTATATTTAGATTGAAATATCGAGGTGTTCTCATATTTAGAGTTCTTAATTTTAAATGTAAGTCTGATTTCAGTTTGACAAGGGCAATGTGAGTGCTGTGGTTCTTCAGACATTTCCATTTCTAATGGTGATGTAATGGCAGGCAATGTCATATGAATATCATTTGAATTTATCACAGATCTCATAATAAATCACAATGATGTTTTAACTAGCAATGTACTGTGTGAGTATATGTGTGGGAGCTTAGTCATGGCATTATTGTGAGAGACATCTCAGCCTTGCTAGAGTTATTTTGGACACACAAACTTGTTTTCCAAGCATTTGTATGGAAAGCCAAACAAAGTCTGTCTGTTTGTATCCTCATTTTTTTTTTTCTTTTGTTTCGTCCCAGATTCGCCAGTATTAAACTATTTACAGTTATCTTTTTAATTACGGATTTTTGTTTTTCTCTGCAACGTGTGAAAAGCTCCAAAATTAGTTTTATTATTTATTCATTATTTTAATAAAAAAAAACATTCAGCATGAAACAACTAATCATGCTTTGTTATGTGTATTAGTGTCACTGAAAAACATTGTTTAATAACAAAATGAAAAGCAGTTTCACTAATAAACCATATGCCTGCAAAACTGATAAGAAATACAAATTTTCACATTTACTCATTAACATCCTATGAAAATTCCCACTCCTATTTGTTTCTAGAAAAAAATGCAGCATTTCTGAATCTTCTGCCTGGAGCCTGGCCCAACATGTTTTTTGTTGTCAAAAAATCTTGCATCATGTGTTAAGGTAAATCGAGGTCACATGTGACTTGAAATAATGAATTTAAAAGTGATTTTAGAAGCCTTGACACCTGAGAGCTTTTCCTGTTCTATGACTGTGGGTTGGTGGTTGTAAAATTGATTCTCAGATGCTGCTGATGACAGTGGAACCAACTCTCAGGAACAGTACAAGATAACAATTAGATAACAACATGACATCCAAAAGTCTATTTGTGACAACTTCAAGTGTTGTAAGCTACCTCTAATGGTGACAAATTACCAAACAGTAATTGCTTATGATGACTGACAACCAGTTAATGGTTTTGACGGATCTAAACTTAACTGTAGCAGCTGAAGCTAAAAATAGTTATATAGTCTGACAGGACAAGTTGCTTCACAGCCCTGAATTCAGGAGATCTCAGTCAGTACTATGTGCTTTAAAGTTTTATTGTGAGAGTCTGACTACTGTGTATTACCTGCCACCTGTTGGTATTTGCACTCAACTATTACCTGAATCGCTTCTATGTACCTATCTAAAAATGACATGGTCACTGAATGTTTGACTCACATAAGATTCACCATTTTCTGAACTGAACTCTCTGAACAAAGTCTGCTGAAATATCAGAAGGAAACATTGTGAGGTTCCTTTAAGAAACCATCTTTGATTAAAGATTATGTTGTGCAAAACCTAAGTGGACTTTTAGTTTTGAATAACCCGGCTCTACACCATTGACTTGAGGACAACTTGAAAGAACTGTTTAACTCATTAAAGTTTGATTTCCTTTTAAGATTCACAGTGCTCATGTTCACCTTAAGAGAATGCATATATTATCCAATTCACTGCTGACTTTTTGTCTGGCTTTTTGACACAGACAGTGGCCAAAGTTCACTCACTTTAATCATGAAGTTATAGAATTGTAAGTTAGAAACAGACAGATTTCAATGTTTTCTCCCCCAGCAGTACTGGTAATGCCCTAGTTCTCAAAACTTTTGAAACTCTGCATTGAAATTATTTTCAGTTTTCAGTTTTTAAACCAAATCTACATATGTAATTTATTTAAGGAAAAAAAAGCATTTTAGAGTCCTTTTAATTAGAGATATTAATCACATCCATGCTCCCTGTTGTCATCTCTAGCATCTCTGCATCTTCTTGTAATGAGCAAAAAAAAAAAAAATCTACAAGGTGATTGTTAGAGACAGTCAGGATCCTGTCTCACCATCAAGTCGTGATGAAGTAACATGGGAGAGAGGAAGAGAGATGGCTTTTGATATGGGAATTAAAGCGTAGCGTAGCTCGAGTGAAACAGCAGTCAAGGTTGGCTCAAGGGCAACATTTCCCAGCCAGGCAGCGAATGTGTTAGTGTACCAGCACACACATTTATGCTGCGCACACATACACCATCATATGAGGATTCACCCTCCTGACCTGCCGGCTCTGTTTCCCTCCAGTGGGAGATTGGGAAAATCTTTCCTGGCGATGTGTTGCTTCTTAGCATCCGAAAGATTGTATTCCTTCCTCCTGGAGGGGGCCGTGTTGGTGTCTCCATCACATCTAGCCCCACCTGTCTCCTTCTGGATGTATCTCTTCTCCTCCTTTCCTCCTCCCTCTTCCCTCCTTTCTCTGTGTCTCTCTCTCCCTCCATCTGCTACCCTTCCTGAGCTGACATTTGCTGTCAGGCAGCCTTATTATTTTGTTCCTCAGATTCCTGATTAGGATTCTGTCTTTCCCTGTCTTTCGCCTCATCTTTCGTCCCCTCTCTTTGTCTTCTTCCTCCTGCCCTCCCCCACACACAACTCCAGTCCAGTAATGGTTCCCTTCCTGCTCGTTCCTTTACTTTTTTTTTCTTTCTTTGCCGCATCAATTGAGCATAATCTAATTAAGTCTATCTCCAGAATCCCACCTTCTATTACACCTTTCTCATCCCTCACCGTTTCGCGCTGTCTCGTTCAGTGTTTTTAAAGGTCAGTTTGTTTTTTCTTTCCCTTTCTCACCATAAAGTTCTTGCCGCAGTCGCTCCCAAGGACTCTGTGTCTCTGGCTTTTAATTATACTCTGTGGGCCCTCTACCCTGTCCCTGTAGAAACATGCACACATGCGGGTTTATGCACCCGCCCACATTCATGGACGTGCACAGAGTAAACAAAGTAAGCTCAACCATGATCATCCAGCTGTTAATTCTGGGATGTTGCGTATTGTCCTTGCTGTCTCTTCAAACACACATCTCGTTGTAATTAATTTTTTGAAACTGTGTTGAAACTTGTTGTTGCTGATAATTTAACCATAGATTTACAATCGGGCTGCAATAGTGAGTGGAAGTTTCGTCCGCGCTGAGGTCCACTAAAGTAGCAGGAGTTCATCATGCAACTGGACAGCAAAGGAGACAGGAGAGGGTTGTCATGGTGATAAAAATCTCCTGAGGGTATATTTTTCCCCCTCATTCTCTCCACAAGTCTGCATTCTGTCCACTTGCTGTATTTTTCTTTTTCTCTCTTTCTCCCTGTCTTTGTCTTCCCATCCCTCTTCTATCTACGCCTGTCACACTCTGCTCTACGATTGTTTCTTTGTCTCCACGTCTCTCTCAGGCTTTTTCCTCTCTCTCTCTCTTAATGTTTTCTTTTGTTCCCATCTTTCTTTCTTCTTTCTCTTTCTCCCTCTCTCTCTCTCTCTCTCTCCTTTCTTCCGTCCCTGTGGTCCTCACCTCTTGTCCAGCCGTCGAGGGAGGGAGAAGCAGAGGAGGGAAAGGAATGCTAATTTTATCACCACAGCGACGGAGTCCAGAAGGAGAGACAGAAAGAGGGAGAGAGAGAAAATGTCACTCGTCTGAGGAAATGAGATGGCCATTGCACTGTGTATGTGTGTGTGCCTGCGTGCGTCTCAACAGAAAAGATCAGGGTGACAGTCTGAGTGACATTTCGTGTGTTTTTCCTCTGCTTTGCCTATACTATATTTACTATATATATAGTAAATATAGTATAGTATAGTAAATATATAGAGTAAATATATAGAGTAAATATATATATATATATATATATATATATATATATATATATATATATATATATATATATATATATATATATATATATATATATATATATATATATATATATATATATATACTATACTATACTATACTATACTATACTATATTTACTATATATATTTACTCGGTTGGGTAAAACCGAGTGTTTTTCTGCAGAGGGGGCAAATGCTAATGTATATACGTGTGTGTCTACGCCTTTGTTTTTTTATTTTTCCATCCAGTGAAAGAGCTGTTTTCTACCCTCTCTTTGTTTTTCAAGTCAATCATCTGTCCCTCTCACTTTTTCTTCATTCCTCTGCTCGCTCTCTTCACCCCTCACTCATGTCGGAAATGTAATCACGTTCGGGGGCCGCAGTGAGGAGAAAGAGGGGGATCACGGTGCGAGGAAAAGGGGGGGGGGGGGGGGGTAGAAGAGAGACTTTGAAGAGATCGTGGGGAAGAGGAAGAAAAAGGCATTTGTATGTGTACCCAATTACCACTCCAGCCAGCCCAAAGTCACCTTCGAAGAGAACGGACGCACGCACTCTCAAAATAGCTACTTCCATCCCGCCTCCTCCGCGTGTTGCGTGTGTGTGTTGGTTACAGTGGTGATGAGGTAGACTGAATAATGTGATGGCCTTCCTCTCGTCCGTGAGCTCAGGGCTTATTACGTGTGTGTCATCCATGTGTGTAATTTTAGCCCTGCGTGTGAATGAATGAATGAATGCATGCTTGTGAGTGTGTGTGTGTGTGTGTGTGTGTCCTGTGTCTGATTGCACTAGCTGATTGAGTCCTAGCCCCGCAGATTTCAACCCAGGTCCTCAGCTCCTGATTAGGTGTTGTGATGTGTGAAAGAGGAGGAAAGCTTGTGTGAGTGTGTGTGGGACCGGAGCACAGTGGTCTTCAGCGGTGTCTGCTGCGTTGTTTGTGTCTGTGTGTGTGTGTGTACTCCCACCTTTGTGTGGTAGAATTTGAGCTTTAGATGTGTGAAGTGAAATTTGGCAAAGTGTGGTTACTCTTTGGCTATTTCTCAGTTTTAAAGTTTAAAGTAGCAAATAGAGGGTTAGGACTTGAGTTGAAAATCTGAATAAGGTCTAGATTAGTGTTAGAGTTTGGGATCAGGTCAAGTATGTGGTGCTGAAGGTTAGGGGTTGACGATCTGATGATTTTAGACCAAAAGTGATCTTCAAGGCGTCCACAGACTACTTTTAAGATGAATTGAAGAGATTATTTAATGTCCTCGTACTTATGTTTCCTCTTCTGTTGAAAACAAATAGAGTGATGTAGCTGACAAGATGACTATGCTGATAGGAAGAATTACTTCACATGGCTCGGATTGCAATTAACTCAACTTGAGGTATAGCTATCATCATGGCAGATGAGGAGCTTGTGCCAAAAATAACTTAATCAAATGCAATATTCCATTTTAATGGTGCAAATTGAGAAATTCATGGGTGATTCCCAGTCTGGCTGCAGTCTCCAGGACATTTAAAAATTGAGAAATAGATTGCAATTTAGATAGTGGATCGTGATTACAATCAAACAGATCATGATATAATTCTTTTGCTCAGTGCCCATTCCTACTGAGGGTTCACTTTAGTACTAAAGCCTGTAGATAATGCGGGTCCTTACAAGTAAAGCAATGCAAACGTCTGTGTGTGTGAGTGTGTGTCCTTGTTAACTGTGGCCTCGTTCCGCCTTGCTTCTTAATTAAGAGACCATAGGCCTCCCAGCACTGCCTGCTATCCCACACTCCACTGGGGCAGAAAAGGACAGGAACACACAGAGAAAGAGAGAGAGAGTTGTAGAAAAAAAACAAGATGGAGAGAGAGAGGACGGAGAAATGAAAAAGCTATGCGTCAAAAAAATATTTTACGAGAGGGAGGGAAACTGAAAGACGGATGGCTGAAGGAGTGAGAAGCCAGAGCTGATGAGGGAGAAAGTAATAGAAAGTGTGGAAATGTGGATTTAGAGAGAGGGATAGTGTGGACTGATAGGATGTAAGGCACATACATGTTCTCCATTTCCCCTGCTGAATTGATGCCACTCATTTCCACAGCCATCTATGCATCTGATGTGTGTGTATGTGGGTACGTGTGTGGTTTTCAAACGGTAATCTGTTCCATCTTATTCTTTACTTTCCATCTGTATGGGATCTTTCGCTCCGTCGCTCCCCATCTCTCGCTATCACATCTAACTCACTCCTCCGGAATGAGTGTGTGTGTCTGTCTGTGTGTGTGTGCGCGTGTGTGGTTGTGTATGTGCCTATCTGTGGTTAGATACATGCCTGTATATATCCGTGTATGCCGGTCTGGCTATCTCTGCCATTCTCTCTCTTCCCCTCTCTTGTCAGTGTGTGTGGTGAGTGGTGAGATAGTGGGTTAAATTTTAATGGTGCTGCCATCTCTCACTAGCTTCTGAAAGAGGGCCAATGCAGACTGACACACTCACTGAGCCGTGAGAAGAGACAAGACAGAGAGAAGAGTAATAGCTCGCTAGACATACACACACGCGCTAGGTCACAGGTCTGCGGTACAAACAACAGGTAGAATGAAGAAATACCACACAGTCTTGTGTTACATTACAGGGTTTAAACAAAGTCTTGAAAGTTTGGAAAATGTCTCATATGAACAGTTTTGTTTTTCAAGGATGGGAATATGCTTCAATTCAATTCATATTTCACCTGCATAATTCTTGCTTTAATTTTAGGGAAGCACAGTATGGATTGTTTTTCAACCGATACCGATAATTACTTACATTTTATATCTCACTTCCAATACAATAATTTCATATTTTTGTATTTTTAAAGGAAGATCCTAACCTGCAATTTAAAAAACATCCACAATTGTACGTTGCCTGACCAATATAATGAAACATTACATTTAGTGCTCTGCTGTCCTATTGTTTATACTGCTGCACAATTAATCAACATATTATCCAAATTCCAATACGGCCAAATGCATCCAAATCCAGAAGCTTTTCAAAATTAAAATGTGACAAAACATCATCAGAAGGAACCCTCTTGGACTTCAAATCTTGCTCTCCAGATGTAAGAACCTGTTTGTTTACCCAACAAAAGTCCCATAATAATGATTTCAGGTTTCTTTTTAAAATAAAATGGAAATTCTGATTCAAAAATGACTGTTCTCACTAGTCGTGAATCATATAGCAATCTGTCAAAATAATAATTGCAGTATGATCTTATTTTACCGTTATCATGCAGCCCAAGGAAAAACAAAATGCATTCAGACCGGCCCCGCAGGTTAAACCTTGAGGCAGCACTCCAGTGGAGTGATCTTTACATCACATTCATATTGCAGAGGCTTTCATCCGAAGATAATCCTTAAACATTGATTCTTTCCCTGAATATGCCACTCTTACATCAATCTCTTTTAGTTACAGAAGACCCAGAAAATCTCTCCACACACATTCCCTCTAGGAATGCATCGAGCAAGCACAGAGGCTGCTCTCCGCCCGGCATTATATGTGTATGAATCTGTGAACTCAATCACGCAGGCGTGCACACACATACACACACTGTCACACACACAAATACGTGCCAGTTCCGTAGCCATATTGTGTGTTGTTCCTTGATTGTTTTCATTCGCCCAGCCTCACATAGCTGCCTGATTGGCAACATGTCCCCTGATGGCTCACTAAGCACATGGTGGGATTAAGTGTGTGCTTCTGTGAATTTTTGTTTTTGTTTGTGTCTTTGTGTGCATGCATGTGTGTCTTTTTGTCTAGCCCCAGCTACAGCCAATTCCAGCGAGAGGCCAGCAGACAGATGTTCTAGGAGAGGATTTGCACGTCTGTCTAAACATCTATTTCTCTTGTTTAGTTTATTTGGTGGGGTTGGGGGATTTATTTTTTTCCCCTCTCTCTCTCTTTTGTTGAGGGGGTAAAACTGATTTCACAAACTAGAAAACCCTGCAGCACCCGGATGGATCTTTGATGAGAGAGACTTCTCCCCAGGTTCCCACGCAAAGGTGGAGGTTTCCAGATCACGGTTGTCATCCCCCTGCAGCTACTTAGTTTGACTATGATCCGGTGTTATTGATGTATTTCAAACACCTGCAGTAGTTTTCCCAAAGCATTTGCAACAAAGGAAAAGGTTCACATACACAAATGCAAAGAAGTGTTCAGCGTGTTCTCAGCAGTATGGATTGAAGGATTGGTGTAGGTTTTCCAGTGATTTAAAGCTGTAAATAAAACACACTTAATTCTAGTTCAAAGGTGAAGCTTCGGGTTTGTATGTATGTGGAGATGACAGTTTGTCTTGTGTATTATTTATCACAATTGAGGCAACGTCCATCTTGATCTTGGCTCTCATTCCCCTTTTCTGTTTTATGACACTGTTGCCCATTCACACTGTCTCCTCATCCTCATCTCCCATCATTTTTGCTCCACACTCTCTTCCCCACCATACTGCCTCCCCTTGTAGTTGCTCCATTTTATTACTCATCCTCTTTATCGCTCCTCCAGCATTGCTCCGAACGCATCTCTTTTTTTCCCCTCTGTAGTTTCCTTGGCTTGGTCATATTAACATGTTGGTGGAAAAAACCATAGTGACAAGCACAGAAAACAGCTCAATCTTTTTGCCTCCAGTTAGACACACTTCTTCAAGTGCATGTGTGTGTCCTGCGAGCGATGGCTGACATTAGAAAAGGCAAAACTCCCTCCTCCTCTCCAGCCCCTTGGTTGTCTCTGGGCCTTGCTCAGGGGGTAATTAGACCCAGCGAAACTGGCCCTTGTCCTCCTCTTTGCCACATATGTTTGTATGCATGTGTGTGTACATGCTCCTGTGTGTGTTTGTGTGTGTGCGCCAATCTTTCCACCATGCGGTCAAGTCACAATTGCTAATCAGGCCTGCGAGCCTTGCCTGAAGAGACCGGGAGAAGTAGAAAGGAGGGGGGGAGAAAACTGGGAAAGGAGGGAGAAAATGAGTGAGTGCTTTCCTTTGTCCTCATCACTGAAGCAGAGATAAAGACGAGTGAAGGGATGGATGGTTGGAGACGAGAGGACAGAAACTGAGGGATTAACAGAGGATGAGTGTGCGCTCCAGCCCTGCGACGAGCTTTTAACTGTCCTCCATGGCATGACACCGTGTAGACCCCCATTTTTCTCTGTCCTCCTTTCATCTATTTTGCTTTGCATAAGTCAGAACTGCTTGTATTCATAAAGTGCCTCTCTATCACTTACTCATGCTCCCTTTTTTTTGCACTCTCCCTCATGCTTGCTCCCACTTGGTCTCTGTCTGCTATCTTTTCCATAAGGTAATAATGAATATTTGAGGGCTGACAGGAGCGCAGAACCTAATCCTTTTTGCCCAGGGCAAAATGTGCCTCATGGGGTGCATGAGTGTTACAGTTCATCTAACTTTTTAATTGAGATAGAAACCCAATTTATAAGTTTTCATTTCCACCTCTGAGCTCATGTAAATGAGACTTTCTGCATGGTTGTGCATGTGTCACAGAAACGGTCAGGATGGACTGTACATTTGACAGGCAGGGAAATATCAGTACGTTTGGCAGGCCGCTGGCTCTGTACTTAAAGAGACTAACATTCAAGTGTATGACCTGAGATCAAGCACCTTGACAGGATGAAGTGTCCATGAGCAAGATCTTGTGAACGCCCACTGCTGACTGAAGGTTAGGAAGTGTGGTGCGTTCTGTCTTTCTTGAATGGGAATGACTAAGAATCAAGTTATTAGCATTTCCCAATTGCTCCCCTTATAGACTATATATTCAAATATGAGACCATCAGATGTTCTGTCATAGCAGTCTGTAAGAACTAATCTTCTCAGTCAGCCCCATACATACACACACGCTCACATTTCTAATGCATGTAAGTGTCTTAAATGTCACCACCAGCCTTCCACCGCACTAGGAATGGGGATCAGGCTTGATTGATACCCAGCATAACAGTGAGGGAGCCCGCATACTGATGTAATTCACTCTCCTCCCCGTAGAGGGAGCGCTGTGCTGTGAAGGCCAGCGCAGCGTCAAGGACATTCACACTGTGAATAACAAACACCAAGGCACCATGCAGACTACCAGAGTACCACAGAAAAACTACTTGCATACTCAGTGAGTCACTCAGTTAGTCAGTCAGACTCAGACACACGCACGCACGCACGCACGCACACACACACACACACTCACTCACTCTCACAAACATGCACAGCTGGTTGGTGAGTTTCAACCATTTTGCCGTTGTCGTTCATGTACCCCACTCAAGGCGCAGGTGTTGTGGCTGTCTCAAGGTCACATCCTCATTGTCTCTGTCCTTTAAGCCAACTTCTCTCTCTCTCCCCCTCGCTCCCTCTTTCTCTCTCTCTCTCTCCCCCCCCATTATTTGCTCTCTCTTCGTCTCAGTTTTCACACCTTTATTTGCTCTCGCTCCTTTTGATTTGATTTCCCTTTCTCCTTTACACTCTCTAGCTCTCCCCGACTCCCTCTATCTCTCCTCCTTGTAATTAGCCTGTGTAATTGCTGTAGTAAATCTTTTCTGCTGTCCCAAGGAGACTGGCTGATATAGGACTGATTTAATAAGCACACCATAGCAGCTCACCTCTCCCTGTGAGTGTGTGCGTGCGTGCATGCGCGTGTGTGTGTGGGGGGTCTGTCCGTGTCCTCTGTTATTTGCTATGGGGATTTATGGGCTGTTTGTGTGGTTTCAGCAAGTACGAATTTGAGTTCAAGGTAGTGCTGTGTCTGTGTGTCGACTGTAGTGCACCTTATCAGCAATGCAGGCAGCATCCTTCGTGTGTGTGTGTGTGTGTGTGTGTGTGTATGTATGTGTGTCTCATCAGTGATGCCGTTACATGCCGTGTGTGCGTCATCACTGAAGACCTTCATGGCCAGAAGAGCAGAGAGAGGTCAGAATGGCCCTGAGAGAACAACATTGGCACACACAGAGACCCACTGTGTCCAACACTCTGTTTCTCCCCATCTGTACCCCCTACACTGTCACAAATACCCACAATCAGTACGTTATTTTTGTTTATTCTGTTTTTCACATATGCTCATGCACACACAACTTGGATGCTGAGTGACATGGACTGTCAAGGTAATAAACAGTGTATCCAGTTGTAGTGGTTTGTGAGCCTTATGCCGTCTAATAGCAGTACATCAAATTCACCAGTGGAGGGCACTGTGACTCCACACATAAACTGTAACCTCACTGAAGGACCCCACTTTGTGGGCCTCCTAGTCAGTACATTTAGATTAAAACTATGCAAATCTATATACAAAACAATACTTTTTTATGAAGTTGACTTTTTTTCATATTTTCTTAGTTCAAGGCAGATGTAGAACATTTACTTTTTAAGGAGTTAACATTGAAGGTCTGTGGTAGACTACAGTTTTGTAAGGAAAGAGTTCTTCCCATATAGAGTAACATGAAGCTGTCCGTCTAGACAGATGCTAGATGTTTACATGTAATCAAAATTCAGAACACTATGACATGAAGTGACACGCTTTATTGCTTTAATTTAAAAGTCAAAATACTCAAGCATACCTATGATTGTCACAATATGTTCTTGTGTGAGTCTTGTGTTACTCATTTAAAACCTGAAGACTCAGAGCTATGAGATATTAATTTTGAATTTAATCAAATAGAATTTATGCACGGGCTATTGTGCTTTCAGCTGTTAATTATTTAGGACCAGCAAAAAGGCAAATTATGTTTTATGGATTCAAACAAACTCATTCCTGTCGGCTGAGATTAAAAATAATCAACTATGAAAACATTCAGAGGTGGGGTGTCCTTCAAGCTTTGTTGAAGGTGTGTTATTTAGAGCCTGCAGGCTACGTCAAATGATGGTAAACAAAACAAACCTTCTATATTTCTGTAGATTTTTTTTAACTCTAGATAATGGTTTTTTTTTTTTTTTTTTTATGTTTCAAGAGCAAAAACAGTGGGATAATATCCAAATACAGTTCAGAGCAGAAAATCCAAGATGCAGTTACACTGATCATGCACCAGGGGTGCGCAAGTGAGCACAGTCTTAGCCCCTCCCATAAGCCCTCCCCCTGCACCCTGGCCCTCCCACATCCTGCCCCCGGTCCCCCCTCCTCACTGCCCCACCCTGCCATCTGGTCCTTTTCACACAATCACACACAGGCACACACACATGCACATACACACACAGTCAGGAATTTTTTTTCCCCTCATTTCCTTTCACGGTGAAAAACAGGATGAAGGGGCTCTTTCAGACTGGAGGTTACCGTGGAAACCCCCTTATTCTCCTTCTGTCAAACTTGCTTTCATTGTAACACACACGCACACACACTCTTACATAGAGTGACAGAATGTTGGACATTTAAAGTTTAAAGGGACCAAGGCTACAGCTGTCCTTCTGTCTGCCATAGTTTTGCCCTTCTGTTTAGTTTAAACAAAGAACTTCACGCCCCTCTCTCTGCTTTTTCTTCTCTTTCTCATACCTCTTTCAGTATTAATACTTTAGCAGTCTTAAAATAAACTTTTCTAAAACCATAAGCATGTTACATTCTTATTAAGTGGCCCTGTAATGTTTTTAAACCTCTGTTGACATTAACATTTGGCAAAAGAGTTGTTTGTGTCTCTGTGTGGTTCTTTTTCTTGAGCAACCTCAGCAACTTTTTCCAAAGAACTGCTCAGCCCACAGATATTGATGTTGAAACTATAAACCCTCTCCTCTGTTTTAGTTTAGACAGTCTCCAGCCCTGGAATGCCGAATGGAAAAAAACTTAGTTTGAAGTTATATAAAGTTAATGTCATGCTTTTCTCCTATCCTGCCACCAGAGGGCCCATGCAAAACACTTTTGGGCCACAGATATACAATAGGGCACATCATCTGAAAGCTTTTAGTGGGTTAAAAATAAACTGCAGGGCTCCACAAGCAGGGAGTGGTGACAAGAGGATGAATAGAGCACATGAAAGGAGAGGAGATAGAAAAGAGAAGAGGCTGTGCTTACTGAGGGAGGACTTAAACTATTCTTTGAGTTGGGAAAATAGTTAAAAGTAGTCGGGGATGAAAGTGCACTATCCATTTTCGCTCTCTTTGTGTTCTTTTTTCTCTCTTTCTATCTGTCTTTTCCACTTTTTTTCTTTCTCCAAGCCTGGCTACCCATCACCTTCTCCACCACACATTTTGTCCTTTTAAGGAGTGAGGGAACGAGAGAGGAAGGGAATGGGGGGGGGGGGGGGGGGGGGGGGGGGGGGGGGGGTGAAGGACACACTCAGGTCTGCTGACTGATAAACAGACTCCTCTTTGTGCAGACACACATACACGCACACACTTAGTTACATATTGACAGAGACTCTCTGCATGACTTGGCTCCTCATGATTCTGTGTGAGCACCCCCTCCTTTCGCCTCCTCTCCATCGCTCCATTTTTTTTCTTTCTTCCTACTTAATTAAAAACAGAAGTCAGAAATGGAAAAATTTCGTTTGTCTTTCATTACACATACATATGCGTGTGTGCGTGCCCAGTATCGCATACACACACACACAAAGACTTGACACCCCCCCCCCCCCCCCCTTTTTTCCTCATCATCTCTCAGTGCCAAGCAGCTGTTGGTTAGACAGGGGGGGAGGTGTTCCAGGAAAAGAGAAGAGTGTGTGTGTGTGTGTGTATATGTGTGTATGTGCGTGTGTGCGTGTGCGGTAGTAGGGGTGGTAGTGATTTGTTTCCACAAAAGGGCCCTTCTTTGTGTTTCGGTGTAACAAAAAGACAGCTGCGATGATAAAACATGTGGATGTTAAGATGTCAGCACTCCACAAGTGTGTTAGTATGTGCATGTGCCATGTGGTGTGTGAGATTGTGTGTGTGTGTCCAGTCACACATGCATTCTGCCTCAGTCATCTCCTCTTCCTCCCCCACAATGACTAAGTGTAACATGGAGCAGCACTCCATAGCCAACACTAGAGGTGCCATTGGCTCACAAATGAGAGGAGCCGGCTCTGCATGTGGAAACCACAGAGCAGCCATTTTACAATCTGTACACCAGACCCCATTTTATGAATCAGCCGTGATGTCTACATAGCAACGCCTGATTTCATTGGCTAGAGCGCAGCTGGCTCTGTAGTTATTATAGCCTGGACGCACAGACACACACAGAAACGCATGCTCCCTCATCGGCTCACACACAGGCACTCACTGACCTAGAGACAGGATGCTGTCACTAGGTCACTGGTCTTGTCCCAGATCAACTGGATTATCTCTCTTTACTATCCAGATTAGAAATACACAGTAACCTTTTTACTTTGTGCAAGACTGCATTTGCATACGTGTGTACAGGGTGTAATGGGTTTAAGCTTTTGCTGATATTATTAAAATTATTCTTAGATCTCTTTATTCATATCACTACTCTATTTTAGAGGTGTTGTTTCTCTTTTTGGTCTTGAAGAAGTGTTTTTTTTTTTTTACTTTGCTCTCAGTCCCCCTGTTTGTGTCTCTTTCCAAAGATGTTTATTTGTAGATTCTTGTCACTTCCTTTGAGTTTCTTCCAAACCTTTCAGCTGTGTTGATGTGTTTGTATGAAGATATTTATGTTGTTTCCTCTCAGATGTCCTGATGGATTTTCCTACCCTGTGTGTGTAATGGTTTACTTCCTGCTGTGGTTTCCTGCTCTCAGCAGGGACTTTGACTGGTGTGTTGGACACACAATAGTGTTACTCATCCATGGAGCTGATGCAAACAGCTGATATACTGATACAATGCAAACTATAGGGAAACAGATCAGATTGCCTGAAAGTTTGAGCCAAACTTAAGATACAGATAGAGGTTGATTCTGAGAGAGGAGCTTCATAAAGCTGAGGCTGAGCGGAACAATGGGACTTATTGAGAATACAGTCCGCTGACTGTTTTGTGTCTAAATGGAGAGATGAGGAGCTCATTAAGAGGCCTGGACTCGTTACCAGACTGTCAGACTGATTGGCCTCTCACATAGAGACAAAGCACTGTTTGACTGGATATATGGAAGGATGGACGGATGGATGAATGAGTTGTTGTGCTGTAGTGGCTATCCCTGTGTCTGTGTGGAGAAGACGTACAGTGTTGCTGTTTGAATGAGAGAGAAGTGCAGCAGATTGTGAGCGTATTGTGTAAAATATGATGGGATGACTGTGAGGCAATGAAGATGTAAGGTCAGAAATGCAGTATAGAGAGATAGAGGTTAGTTAAACCTAATTTACCATGAATGATAATAAAGTAACACTGGTGATGAAATAGCTGTAAGTAAGTAAGTAGGTCTGTTTCCACAACATTTAGTCAATATTTTACAGTGGTTACAGTAGTTTCAGTCCAGTATTGTCTTTTGTAGTGAAACACTAAATTTAGATTCTGATATCACAACATGAGGTCATCACCGGTCAGTGGAAACAGATGGGTGGTGTTGTTTGTCTGTGTGTTTCAGACAGAAAATGACAAAGAGACGGTATACTCTTACTGTACGTGCTGTACCACGACTCTCTGGCTGCTTTCCAGAGGGTGATTCTACTTCTTTGTAACTGTCTGGTCTTTGTAAAGATAAGACACAGACAGGGACATTCGGAGAATGAGACATAAGCTAAAGAGTGACTGAAACAAACAGAAGGCAGTAGAGATGCTCGGCTGATTATCAATTTGACTTTTTTGGGCCTATAACAGACAGGTCTTGATACAAGGAATAATGCTTTGCAATAACTACCATGAGGTTTAAATCTACTTTAAAGCCACATGTTTTCATTTGACTTTGTAAAAAATAGAGCCCATCAGAAAGTCACTAGAACTGTTAGTAAAAAAAGTTCATAGTGCACCTTTAACTTGTATAAAATAAAGGATGAGATATGGTTGCATTCATATTTCAAGTTTCCTTTTTTTTTTAAATACTGGGTGTCAGTGAACAAGGATAGTTGTAGTTTTGAGACATACTTGTAAGCCTTAAATTTAATCTAATACCAGCTGCTTTGTCATTTACAGCTAAGGCCCCTGCTAACAGTCGTTTTAGTTATCTATTATTTATTAACTAATTTGTTTATTAAATGTCAGAGCCTGGCAAACCCACTGTTAAAAAGGCATTTCATTTATTATGGAAGTAATACAAACTGCTGACCTTTGAGAAGCTGTAACCAAAACATGTTTAGAATACATAAAGAATTACTAGTTTTATCAGTGATTTAAAAAAAAAAGAAATTGTTGATCAACTGATCATTTCAATCAAGACATACAGTATTTTTGCAGCACTTTCAGATTAGTTCAGATCAGAAAAGTTAAGTAGAGTATGAGTGGTTAGATAATACTGAAAGGAAGTGAACAGCTGTGACATCCAGCACTCTGACATAAGCTGACCTCTGACATGGTGTGCCTGTTCACAGTGGGGCTGTTATGTGGTCAAACCCATGTGCTTGTTCATCTTTCACTCCTAATTCTCATCCAGTGCACATTCACCCCCCACACACTGACACATCCTTACAGTCAAAATCCTGACCTTGCCAGAACACGTTAATGTGAGAGGTTTCTGTCAAGTGTGTGTGTGTGTGTGTGTGTGTGTCTGTCTGTGTGTTTGTGTGTGTGTGTGTGTTTAATGTAGTATACTGTACATGCTTGTCTGTAAGCTGATTGCAACTTTAAATGCCTTACAGCTTATAAATGTCCGAACATATTTGCCAGGCCAACATACGCCAGGGACATCTTTCCCCCGGTATTACAGCCATTTCATAGCAGTGCCATCTTACCCAGGGCAACTGATACAATAATCTCAACACCTCCATGACATAATACAGTTGGGAGAAAGTGAAAAAAATGAAGGCCGTGCCAAGTCTGTCAGTTTTTATAGCCGTCACATAAGCCTTCTATTCATCCCTCATATCCACTTCTGTCTCTACTACAGAACCCACTGATTACTGTCTTTCTGTCCACATTGATTTCTGTTCATATCCAGCCGTTCTTAAAAAACATATGATTTCTAACAAAGTCTCCTCTTTCTTTTGTCAATCTGAATATATCCACTACCCTCCCCCTTTTCTCCATCCACCTCTCCAGCGAAAAAAGAGCAGGATGGGGGAGACGAAAAGAAGCAGGTGCAGAAGAAGAAGGTGAAGGAGCTGAAGATTCTTGACGGCAAGAGTTCACAGAACCTTTGTAAGTCCATACTAAGCCCATACTAAAAGCATATAGTGAACACTTTAATTGAACAACCAACAATACAGTGTGTTCATCTAACTCCTCATGATTTGTGCTGTTACTTGTCTTTGCACACACAGCCATTTTCCTGGGATCATTCCGTCTCCCGTATGAAGAGATCAAGAATGCCGTCTTTGAGGTTAATGAGAAGATCCTCACAGAGTCCATGGTTCAGGTACAGAGCTCAGATCTGCCCAGTGATGGTATATAAGTGTGCTGCATATGCAACCTTTCATCCATGAATATAACATAATGACCGGTAGAAAGTTTCATAGTTTACTCTTGTGACATTGACACTCTGCCTTGTGAAGGTAACCCACAGAAGAAATTTCTTGCTGTTCTTGTCTTTGATCCCTGTCTTACTCAAGGGGTAGTTTGGGACACATGTGAGTGGTACTAACACAAGTGTGTCCAGATCCTGTTAGTCATGTATATTTTCCACATTTTCCTCTTATTACCACTTAGAATCTCATCAAAAACCTGCCGGCACAAGAGCAGCTGAGCGTCCTGGGAGAGATGAAGGATGAATATGATGACCTGGCTGAGTCCGAGCAGTTTGGAGTTGTGGTGAGGAAACATAGATACACAAACAAAAACACACACAAAGCAGACCATTTTGTTTTTGTAAAAATCTGTTTCCTGCTGACTTGGACATGACTAACCACAAATATAGCAGGGAAATAAGTGTGGTGGCAAATGAGGCATAGAACATTTTTAAGTCATACCGTTGTTAATATATTAGACACAGAAAATCAACATGCTGTTGAACACTGACTGCTGTGTTCGGCTGTGAAAGATGTGTGTAATAGATGAAATCCCCTTCACTCATTCACAACTACACACACACACACAAATTCAATGTGGCGAAAAGCATTTTCAAAATAGGTCTCAAATCCCCCTGCTCTCTTTTGTCTCTCCAGATGTCCAGCGTGAAGAAGCTGATGCCACGGCTTCAGGCCATCCAGTTTAAGCTGCAGTTTGAGGAGCAGATGAATAATATCAAGCCAGATGTGGTGTCTGTGACAGCAGCCTGCGAGGAGCTCATGAAAAGCCAAGCCTTTACCAAGCTTCTAGAAATCACCCTCCTTGTTGGAAACTATATGAATGCTGGATCCCGCAATGGAAAGGCATTTGGCTTTACCATATCATACCTGTGCAAGGTAAAATGAGGCGTAGACTTATTATGTGCACACACAATAAAAACTGTTCTTGAAAACTAGCTTTCTTCTTAACAGTGCCCTGCCTGCAATGTGATCACAGTGACAGAAAACACTAAATCGATTCATTGCCCATGTCTTTGGCCTCACTTGTTTATAACACTGAATTATATCTGAATCTCGCAATCAAACGGAAACAAAAAACAAATGTTATTATCTATTATTCCCCTTTTTTTTAAAGTTGAGTGACGAGTTGGGGTCTACATAAAAACATGTACATAGTCAACAACATGCAGGTTTTTCTTTATGCCTTTTCAGTATTAACCTTAGATGTGAAGTATATCTCACACAGATATCAACATGTACAAAGGGCACCATAACTCCTCTATAAATATAGTGATATGTTAGTGAAACAACAGTGATGTCAGTATACATTTTAATTCATTTTATGATGTTGCATAGGCAACAGGGAAGCACAGACGAAGTGCATAAATGGAATTACATGTGAATCCAGTTACACATGTCTGTAAACAGAAAAGTGCAAAACACTGACATTTAATGATTGACTGCCATGTCTGTGTTCCCTTTTTAAATTAATCATTTTTCCAATCAGCTGCGTGACACCAAATCAGCTGACCTGAAGCAGACGCTGCTCCATTTCCTGGCTGAGGTGTGCCAGGAGCAGTATCCTGATGTCATGAGCTTCACAGATGAGCTTATCCATGTGGAAAAGGCCAGCAGAGGTACATGGGACATGTAACTGATCTCTATACATCTCTGTCCCAACATATTATCATCCATTGCAACACCAGTTACACATTACATTCATCTTATTGATAAAGTGTGTTTTCCTCATCATAGTCACATGAAAAACAGCAGTTCATTTTGAGCTATGTATGTATTGTAGTTACTGTATGTTTCTCCAATTTCTCTTGCAGTTTCTGCAGAGACACTTCAGAAGAACCTTGAGCTGATGGGCCGTCAGATCAAGAGCCTGGAAAAAGATCTGGAGACCTTCCCTCCTCCTCAAAACGACAAAGATCTATTTGCGGAGAAGATGTCCATATCCTTTTTTTCAGTCACATAAACATTATAATTATTCAGCAACTAAAACAGTCTGCTAGTGTAGAAATTGAAACCTTAGTCCCTGTCATCACATATTATATTTTCTGTCTTGGTAAATTATGGAGATATTGTTTCTACGTTCCTTAACATCATGTCTCCACAGTTTTGTGGCTACTGCCCGCGAGCAGCATGAGAAGCTGGATCTGCTGCATAAGAATATGGAGAAGCAATACAATGACCTGGGAGAGTTCTTTGTCTTTGACCCGAAAAAAATCTCCGCAGAAGAATTCTTTGGTGACCTCAACACCTTTAAAAACATGTTCCTGGTATGTATTTGTGCATGTGAATCAAGTTTGATCCTTTTCAAAAGGATGCAGGTGTGGTTTTTTCGCTTTTTACTAACCACCCTCAAACTAAATTCGTACACCTACAGCACAAAGTCATACACTCAAGTGGAGTCAAAAACATAAGTAGATGAAAGAGGGAAAGATGAAAGACAAATGTCAAACCAGTAGGAAAAGAAAGGCTGTGCACCTGTTTGTATTGACATAATAACCAATGACATGAGAGTGGCTCCACTATATTGTCAGTTAATACATCAACTGTAAATGTGCCGTTTGGGAGGGCTCCCGTAGGAGGTAACTTGTTTTACCAGTTATTGTGGATAACCGTCATCCACTGGTTTTGAAGTAATGTTTACACACACAGACATCCATCAGCTCCATCATACACCTGTCACTTTCTTTTAATAATCACTTTCCTTTTTTTCTGTTTCATCCCCTACCAGCAAGCAGTGAAGGAGAATCAGAAGAGAAAGGAGGCTGAAGAAAAGATCAAGAGGGCCAAACTGGCCAGGGAGAAGGCAGAGAAGGAGAAGGAGGAGAAACTCAAGAAGAACCAGCTCCTTGACATCAACGCAGGTCACAATTGCTGGATCATCTTTGTTTACCTGCGTATGACTGAAAGAGAGAGAAAACACTCCACATCTCTCCAATTGTATTTCCCTCAGATTCCAGTTGGGGGCAGTCAGAGTCCATGCTTCTGTGGAATAATTGTGTGTGTGTGTGTGTGTGTCTTTTTGTGTGTGTGCGAGAGAGAGGAAGAAGAAAGAGCAACCCATCAGTATTTATAGACCGGAGTTAATCTAATGTTGATGACCTGCGTTTTGAATTAAGCAAGTAACAATAAGCTCCGCAGTGAGTTAGGACAAGGAGTGATGTATACAAGCAAGGAACCGCTTGACCTCTTTTCACTCCTCTGGTGAGTGGAGGGGATTTATTTCCATAGAAAGAGCGTCTAAATCTTTTTATCACCAAAAACATGTTTCCACTCTTCTATGAGATGCTGTTATACTTTGTTATAACTGCTCACAGCATATTGTCCTGTGTAACAAACACACACACACACACATATACTCTCGCACTCATCCTCGTATACACAGTTAACTCTGAAATCCTGCCTTGCAGACACTCATTTATGTATGGGCACTTTTTCCCCCTTCTCTCAGACTGTGACCTAGTTTCAGTACATTCCTCTACTCTGGCTCCACTCGGGTTCTCCTGGGACTCCACAGTTCCACAGTCGAAATGTTCTGCAGCCTCATTGCACTCTGTTACAAAACTACTGTGTTGTTCTCTTCTGAATGTTTCTGTTTTGCATTTGCCTGTGTGTTTGGAGTAGTTTTGGCCACAGTGTTTCTGCTCTGTGCGTGTGTACAAATGTGTTTCTGTGTCCGTTTTGTGAACCTCTTTTATAAAAGTCTTTCTGGCCTTTCTCCTAGCGCTCCATGTTCCAGCTGGCTTCTCCTCTCCTCTCTTTCTTGCTTTTGTTCCATCACTCCCTCTTCTTTTTCCCCCTTTCCCTCCCCCTGTGTCTGCCGTTCATTTAAAGGGGCACTCGACACAGCAAAGCTCTGAGGCTCTACTTGAAATATTTAGTCTGTGTTTTAAAAGCATGAAGCAGACATTTTGTGGTAGAATGTGAGGTAGTCAAATTTCATGCTCAGTCCTCTAGAGGCATGCGTGACTGGAACATAATAGTGCTTCAAGGATGAGTGTGTGTATGTGCGTTAGAGATCATTTACATACAGGTGGCATATTTGACTGCTCCTGTAGCCGGTAGTCATTCAACACCACCCTATTTAAATACTACCACACACAAATCTGGTTTACACAAACCTGGTCTTTGTTCCATATTTGTTTATAACCCTTTTTTGGGTTGTTTCCAGCAGCTGCACCTTTGCTTTCATCCACCTTGTTCCCTTTTTCTCCCACCATCATAGAGTATGTGTGCTATCATTGAATGTTCCTCTTTCTCACGAATCTCTGAATGTTCCTCTTTCTCACTCTCTGTCCCTCTGTACACACAATATCCCAGTTGTTGGTTAAACCCAGGAAGGTCAGAGTGTGTTTGCAGGTTGTGGCCTTGTCATTCCCATGTGAGTCAGACAGACAGGCGCTCAGTCATTGGAGCCTCACAGTGTGCTGAGCATGTGATGTAGAGTAGCTGAATCTTCTGAAGGTTATGAGATGATTACTTATTTCATCTTTGAGTAATCTAATCACTTTTATTTGGCCTTTATTTTACCCTTGTAAAATATGTATTTTCAGGATTCAGGGCTCCAGACTGGATTAGTACTTGGATGCTGCACCCAAAAGTCAATTTTTATTGCCCTAATTTTATCTTATAAACGCTGTCTCCCACAGTAATGAAAAATCCATCCCTGGCTGTCACACACATGTTTGGACAGATGCCAGACCACTTGGAAACTGACCTTTTCCCCTTTTCTGCAGCTAGGTGTCAGTACTGTCTGTAAAAGACTGAGAGGCTGTGTACTTTTTATGGGTGTGTGCATGTGTCGTTTACACACCCACACGGATGCTGGTATGGGAAAGGCCACTAGGAGTGCTCATGCTCCACACAGGGAGCAAGTGAAGGAGTAGTGTGGGGGAGGGGGACTAATGGAGGAGAGTAGGGCAGCAGATGCTCTCTGTGGGATTAGACTGTGTTGTTGTCTCTTAGAAAAGGGGAGCAGAGGAGAGAAGGACAGGGTGAGACAGGGGATGAGATGAGATAAGCTTGAGTGGCCTGATGTCTTACCTCAGGCAGCTGGGAAAGAGAGGAAAGATCAAGACATAGAAAATAGAAATTCTCTCTGCAGCCTACTGTAACATTGTCATTCTTTTTCATACTTGATTACCTTTTCTCAGTTTTATTTTCTGTATTTGCTGTCACTCCTCTGTGTAATTTTTTCCATTCATGTCCTCATCTCTTTTTGTGTGAACATCCAGTAGGGGTGCTATTGCTCCACACAAGATGCCGTCCTCCCTCTGTGTGTGTGCCAGATATGTGTCAGTGTGTGCACAGTGCAGATCAGATCCACAGAGACATCTTTAAGAGCTCTTTATCCAATGCTATTAACACTAATTAATCCGTCTTATGTTCTTACCTGCTTCAGGCATTACCCAGCTTTGTTTGTATGAATCACGCTTGTTGTGTGTGTAATTCCATTTGTGCATGAATGTACAGGGTCTGACTTTGCCACCACGGTTTTAGAAGCCATTTTAGTATTGATTTCGTATTGATTGCCAATAATAACACCATTAACAAGATATAAGTTGCCCAGAATCACGTGGATCAGCAAGAGCACATGATTATCAACAAGTCATTGAACACAACAAGTGTGTTTTTCCCCCAGTATTAGCCCTATTACTAATAGCTAACAAGCCAAACATTGTGAAGCTTCCCTTTGATAAAGAAGACACAGATGAGAGTCTTTGAAATGGTGTCACCCTAGGCAACACTCGAGCTGGATGTAATACGCTGTACAGTGGACACGCTCTAGGATATTCTGATTTTAGTTGGGAGTTCACTCGGTCAACAAAGCGCCGTTTTTGTATACAGTCAGGTCATTGTGTGGTCCCCTTATTGCCTCCAGTGCATATTCACAAATAGGTTTGTGTGTCTCCGTGCTTAAACCAGTGGTTTAAGCCAACCATGTGATTAGTGCGAGTGGAAATGTGCCAGATGTGTTTCCCCGGAAGGAGAAAAACATGGCCTACATCATCCTGAGCCGTGTGTGCAGTTCGTGGATGTGGACATTGAGGGGTGTATGTGAGCTGTGGAAGCCCTGGGAAGTGTGTGAGCGAGACTTTCTCTGACGTGACAGGCGAGACCACAGGCCATCTGCTTCATGGCTTACTGCAGGATTAAATATTGTGTGTGTGTGTGTGCGTGTGCGTGTGTGTGGAGCTATGTGTGTTTGTGTTTGGAGGTTGGGGGGAGGTGACGACATAAACCTTTAACCCCCAACCTCACTGCCCCTTTTTCCAGACCCCTCTGTCTCTATTCAGGTTCAAATAGAAATAATTAAAACCATCTGCCTGAGCTGCTGAGCGATGCCACTGAATCCTGCCCACAAAACAATCACTCACACACTCAAACACACAGCAGCATGCCATGGAGTAGCCCCCTAACCTCTGGTTTGGCCCCCCTTCCCTGATTTAAGGCCACCAGACACAGAGTCTGTGCCGACAATATGGATGTAAACAAACAGTGAGACCACCCGTAAAAATTGTATTATACCAGAACACATGCATAGAAACAAGATTCCTATCCAGTCAGCATACTGTAAGCCACTATCACTCATTAGATCTGTATTATTTTAAGGTTCTTTATTAGGAGGTTTGTTCTCAGTGGGTGTGTCTGTGTGTTATATCTCCCTTAAAGTGCAGTGTGCAGCCCCTAGCAGTGACACTAGCTGAACCAGGTCACTGCCTATCTGGGTTAATGTAGCTAATTTGCTAACGTGGCTGGTAAATAACCCCACTGCCCACGTGCGTCTTGGCGTGTCTGTGTGAGACAGCGATAGGTAGAGGGTTCAGAAAAACCGCTAATCACTCCCTTGTTGTTGGGAAGGAAAATTAGTCTGTATGACAGGGCTGTATTGACTTAAAATAACACAGTAGTGATGATGGAGTGGTGTGCATGTGTTACATAAATAAAAGTTAAAATTGGACTCCACATATTGATTTCATCCAGTGTTTGTTGATGCATTGCTGATGTCGTGTTTTGGTGCTGTGTTTACAGAGGGTGATGAAACTGGTATCATGGACGGCCTGCTGGAGGCACTGCAGTCTGGAGCTGCTTTCAGGAGAAAGAGAGGACCACGGCAAGCAGGTACACAAGCAGAGCAAATCTTCAAGTGTCATGTCTTACTTGATTTACAACGCATTCCTGTTCAGATGCACATGTCGCATTATGAAGCTCATTTGTTTCAGCTCGCTCTCCCTCTACATCTCCACATTTCAGTCAACACATAACAACAGATTTGATTGTGCTCCCTTGTTTCTGTTCCATCTGTTGCATGGCTTAGAGACTGTGGTGGGTTGTGGTAATTTCAGGGGGGCAAAGCCAGTTGCACCAATGTTTGGCATACCAACAATAGAAGCAGGAGGGTGCCAAGGGTGGGTGTTCGCAGAAGGCTACTTAAGAGAGGAACAACTGGTGAGGGTGTGGTTGTGGGATTGGAAAATATAAGGAGAGTTTGAATGTAGAGCTAAGGAGGGTGAACCAGAGTGTGGGTAGAAAGTTTAAGGAGGTGGTATCAGAGATGGGCAATATACAGAACATAGTTTTACTGTCACAGTTATGTATGTGCAGAGTTTGACACCAGAAGAAACATTCATCTGCTGTAAGTTTCTGGGCTCACCTTCAATCAGAGTTTGAGTGTACACATGAGCATGATTTCATGACATAACAGCTAGTTGGGAAGCCAGTCATTTGTGTAATATGCAACTTTCACAAACAGTCGACATGTGGAAGCAGTAGACAGTCAAGTCTATTTATTTAGCTAATTTCACACAACGGACTCGGTGTGCTTGAAAATACAAATATAAACACCTTACATGACATTATTGTTTACAATAGAATGAAATGCAAAAAAGTACGAGATAAAAACATAGAATAAAACATATAAGAAGAGAGATGCAATAAAAAGTAATCAGATAAAAAGGTGTTATCATTATTATTGTAAACATGTTTGTCATAGTTTGGTTTTGAAACCCAACCCAATCTTACTGTTCTGATCATAAAATATATATTTTCAAAATTATTCCACTCTAGGGACGCTAGGGATGATAATCATGTTGTTGGTTAAAACAGTTTTCTGATGGAAAAACATCCAACATAGTCTATATATTATTATTGATGAACCAGTTATCGATTTTTAAAGTAGGTGATGACCAATTAGCATTGATATTCCACTCAAAAGATTTTTTTTCCATTTCCATTGTCTTGCTACAAAAAAATTCAATGCTGTTTTTATAATCAATGGGCCTGCCAGAGGTCTGTGTCCTGACCTGTGTGAGAGGAAATACTCACACAACTCAAGCCTGTATTGATTCTCATTCAGGGCATGTTGTTCAGTCTGTAAGCTCATAGAAACAGCCCAGTAATCTGGTTAGCTACTTACTCTGCTGTCTGTTCCACTGCCCAATCCACTTACACTCACTTACTAGAAACCAGAGTATTTCTCTCCCTCGTAAGCGAAGCATATTTTGGCAATAATATGGACAATGTAAATGAGAACGAGGCTTTGGAGCTGTTAGGCTAGTAGCTTGTAACATGATACCTGGTGGTAGGAAACTTGTGTGTAACCATGTGAGTGGGAAAGTGTCCTGTGCCCATTAACTGAGCGGGAGAGAGAGCAAGATAGAGCCTGTATGTGTGTGTTTGTTCACATGCATTCATGTGTGGGTTGAGTATTCACACATAAGAGAGGCTGGGGAAGAGTGTGTGCAACCCAATCCCTCTCTCAATAGAAGCCAGATGTGAAGCGGTGCTCCAGACTGGAATAGCTCAGAGCCAGAGGGTGGACTACACTCTTTCCTGCTTCTTTCTTTCTTTCTTTCGGTCTCTTCCTCTTTCATCCTATCTTTCTCTCAGTCGCTAAATGCATTTGTATAGCCCATAAGCTGTAATTGTGCCATTAAATGGGGGTTGTGAGAGGTGGTCCTCAGTGGTCCACGAAGTTGCACAGAAAAAATCTCTTAAGTGCTGCAAACTCTTTAATCACAAACAGCTCAGGCTCATCACCATTAAACTCACTGTGACAACAGTGAAAGGAGGGAGAAGCAGGAGCACTGTATGAGGAAAAATGGGGCCCACTTGAGGGTTTATTCAGTCATCCATAGTACTATTTGGCCACCTCAAACGGACAGGAAATACCTTAACATGTGTGTTCAAGGGAGAGAGAGAGACTTCCTCCCTACGAACAGTTATGTGTGGCAGGAGAGAGGAGGAAAATATGAGTGGCGGAATGAATCTCCTCCCCTGTCTCCTCTTTCCACCCCGTCTTGTCATTTTTGTTTTCTTTTACCAAAGTTCAGGGTTTTCCACGGCTGATGTGGAGTGTGTGAAGCCTCGCTGTGGTTTTTAGTCAATCTCAGCATTGTTAGAAGTTTATATTTTCATCACTTATGTTTAAGATAGCTCCTTTCCAGTTACCCATGTTGCTTTTTACAGTCAGGAAGGGCCTGAAGGTCTTCACCCACACAATAGGCGTGTGTTTTTATGTGTGTGTGCACATGTTTGTCTGTTTGGTTGAGTCAGAGGTCTTAATTTAGTGGAGCTGCAGTAGGAGGAGGCATATCCTGATTCCGGCTCGATTGATAAATATCTGTGGCTACAGGCAGCCTTTATCAGCAGGCTAAAAACACTCCTCCGTCCAGCTCGTGTAAACATAGTGAGAATTTTATTGTCTACTCCATAATGTGTAATACATCTACAAAAGCTGCTGCATACTGGGCAGATAAGTGAGTAAAGAGATTTGAGAAAAAGAAATCAGACTTCTTTTGTTCTGTGTAGAGTAACACAACACAGCATCAAGGAGCCACAGCTGTTGGAAAAACTTGTGTGTTTTTGAATCTTTCGTGTCTCAGTGATGTAAAATGTTGCCGTTTTGTCTCAACAGAGCTGGAAACAGTTGAAGTTTTAAGTGGCATCATTTTGGTGAAATGTTTCCTCATAAACTTCTAAAGGAAGTGTGATACAGTTGCATGTTTTTCTCAGTTCTCAGTCAGATCATTTATTCTGTCCAAGCAGAAGCCCAGATGTTATTTCGTTAGAGGACATCTCAGATTACCGTTTGTATACAGACATATGTAATGTCTCAAGACTAGAATTAAGCATATTCAATTACAGTACTCAGGAAATCAGAAAACGTGTTTGATAACAATCAACATGTCCCAGATGATATTAGAGGGGCAGTTTAATGAAGAAGCACCAGTGATCTCACATCAGTGTGCTGCTAAAAACTCACTTGCTCATGCATGCCTAGTTTATGTTTTTCGTGTCAAATGTAATAATAGTTATAGGATCCAAAGATAATCTGATTTAGACACAATTAAGGGGTTTCTATGATAAATGCATTGAACTTCTAAGTATTTCCAAGGCTTTAAAATGTCTTGGAACATAAACTTCATATTGTAAGGTTATATATCTATATAAAATGTAACACAAAATAGAAACTTCATTCATTCAAATATCACAAGTGAAAATACATTGTTATGGACATTTACAACTCTTGCTTGCAACAGTAACAAACAATGAGGATTAAGTGTGTAGCCCTTCAGCACACACTCAGTACTGTGTCTTATCCCCACACACCTGCCTACAGATCAATTTAAAGTGATGAGTTGCACTGAAGAACACTAGAAATAGTTTTGCAAAGTCCTTCAACCTATGAGGGTAGAACTTGTGAACACAACATGAAAAGTCCCAAATCTTTATGAAACCCAAGTAGCTTGACATTTTGTGAAACTGAAAATCCCCTTACTATCAAATGTTGGCAGCGCTCTGGGACTGGCCTGTGTGACTGCATAAGAATAAAGATGTGTTGAAACATGTAGTTGCCATCACAGTTAAAAAGTTTCCATGTCAGAACTATAACTGCATCCAACTTTCAATGAAAACCCTACACTTGTAAAAAACTTTGAAATATATTACAGATGTGTTTGGATGTGTGTGTCCTTAAAATACAGGCAACATTTTACAAATGTTTACAAAATGCTGATATGAAATGTATGTTCTTGAATATTGAGCCACTGATCAATATCAGTGTTTCCTTTACATTCATTTAGAACACTAAGAACATTACCATTACAGTTAGATAAATTTGGAAATTATATAATCTAGATAACAAAACAACAAGACACAAACAAGAAAAGGGTCCTGTGCATAGAAGCAGGCCTTTAATCAATCATAATCAATAATGCTAAAAGACCAACAGGGATGGACACGGAACAAATACCGAAATTCACCCCCCATCACCACTTTCATACAAAACATTCACAGAGGAAACAGTGCCTATTGTCCATGTAAAGGTCTTCATCACATGAAGTGTGTCCCTCCTCTCCCCTCCTCTTTCTTTCCTCCCCTTACAGCTGTGGTGACTGCAGACGTCACCAAAGTTGGTGTAAAGAACTACTGAGGACCTATTGAGTGTGTTGTCACGCTCATTGTGTCGCAGCAGTGTGACTGAAAGGGAAGCCACGAGGCTGCCGAGGCTATAATACCCCCTCACCTTTGACCTGTACCTCAGGTCACTATGTGCGTTTGTGCTGGTCGTGTAGAAGGAGCAGCTACAGCTGTCTGCCCTCCGTCTGTCTACCCCCACTTTAAACACACACTGACAAAGCGCAAACACCAGATGCTTGCATGGCAATACAAAGACACGCATGGATGTGTGCATACCAATACATGCACCCAAACAGGCACGTCACATTCCAGGGGACAGACAGCCTGGCATACTTTAGTAAACACTGTCAAACCCTGTCGCTGTTCTGTCAATAGCAAGGTATGGTCTTTGTCTTCCTGTATGGATACAGACATGTCAGCTTGGATACATGTGGCTAATTTGTGTGTGTACATGCTCAAAGCAATTTGAGGGCATTTGTGTGCGGAGGAATGATGTGTCTAAGCACTCACTAAAGACCCATCTGCTGGGTCATGACCCTTACCAGAGCGACCAATCACAGTAGCAACTAGTTGACAAAGCACCAATCACAACAGGGAGACGGAGATAAAGGAGATGGCAACAATAGGCACACGCTGGCTCTGCAGACGGTCTGCTCCCACACAAAAAAGAAAAAGACCCCTGCGAAGATCTGTGCTTTCACAGATGTTCACACACAGAGGACTGATCATTCAGACCAATAAGAGAGAGCTCATCCATCAAGCCATTGCTGAAGCAGTGGTGATGTCACATGCATACATAACATCCAGTGAGACCATACATGCCAGCAAGTCCCACATGCACCAGTTGAGCCCATTCAGTGCATACACATCAGTGCTAACCCACATAAACAAGCCAGCAGTGGTACTACATGACGTCACTCTTTCCCACAGTCCTTCAGTGCAGAGCAGCAGTGTGTAACACAGTGCAGCCTGAGGAGGGCGATATAAGTCCCTGCTAAGATGGAGACACACTGATAGAGTTCCAGCCTGCATCTGCAAATACACCATCATGCGAGTCGTGGCACTGTTTGTGTGCTGTCATGTGACGGCTGCAGCTGCTGCACAGACATTAAACTAAGAGAATAAAGATGGCTGCTTACTTCTCAACCACTGGCATCACAACATGCAGAACTTATGTTTCTTAAGCTGCACCTGAACAAAGCCCCTGAGCTAGTTCTTCTCATCTCAAGCTGCCCTACATTATCTCCTTTCACCTCTCACTGTTTCTGTATTTTCCACTCATAATGGCAGCACACACACGCATACTGTACAACAAAGCAATCTTTCCCTCATCAGGCAGTCATTATTGAGTCTCCTGGAGTGTAATGTGTTGCAGATGATCTTTTCACTACACTCTTTGTGCCACCAGTCGCCCCTCAGTGTGCAAACACTCTCATTCAGTCTCCAGTAACCACAACAAAAAACTGTCTTTATTGTGAGTCCCGACAACTTGTTTCCTACCGCTGCACACACCAGGCTTCAAGCCAAGTGCATGGACCATTTACTCAACAACACTGTTTCCTGTGTTTGTAGTGCCACGTGTTAAAGGGTTAATCCAGCTTTTTTTTTTTTTTTTTTTTTTACAGTGCACTTCCTCAAGATTGGAAGGCTTGTAAATTAGAAGAAAATGAGTGGGCAAAATTGAAATCACAGAGGTCGTGATATCCTGAGTTTTAATCCCCAGTCTGGGTCAAGTTCCAAAAATACTGGGTTATTTTCTCAGGGATTAGACAGCTCCTTCCAGAGCCACATGAGACTTAAAGCAGAACTAAACGTCATGTGTTGTATCAATCAGGTGTTTTTTTCTTACCTGTAGTTCTGTTTATCCAGCTAGATTGTTTTGGTGTGAGTTGCCTAGTTTTTGAGGTATTGGGCGTAGAGATGTCTGCATTCTTTCATTTCTAATGAAAATAGGTGTCACTCGGCTCATGATGCTTAAAGACTCAACAGCAGTGTCTCTTTCCAGAAAGCATGACCTGGTTACTAAGATAAACCACAGACTTCAGTGTGAGCAGTTTCATGCCAGAACTTTTCAAAGCACAAAATTAATTGTGCAATCAAACTTGGCAGCTCACACCAAAATGATCTGGATGGATAAATTGCACTACAGGTTAAGGATAGAATATGGATTTCTGATTTTTGGTTGAACTGTCCCTTTTAAAGGAGAAGTCTGGTGATATTTAGTTTATCTTGTTTGTTTTATTTGAAGTACATATTCCTGTTGTTGTTTTTTGAAAGATTTATATGAGTAGTACGCCGTTGAAGTTTAGAGAGATGAACACATTGCTGGATCTGATCTTTTCATGGGATTTGTTGACAATAACAAACATTTAGAATATTGCCAGCATGATCCTTTTAGCCATTTTTTTTGTTGATGAGTCATCTTTGTCATGTGATATTTGAAACTACCTTGATAGGCTCATTTAAGCCTGTATATTGGGTGATGTATTTTCTCCTGAGGCTGTTTACATTTGTGTGTTTTTAACTGTATTTAGATTTAGAGAATATTTGCACACCTTCTCTGAAATATTCCTGTCATTACTTAACTTTGTAGCTTTCTGTCTAAACCCATCTTTTTCCCATGCTGCTCCCAATGCAGCCCCTCTCTGATCCTGCCTCTCACCCCCTCTCTCCTCCTCCTCTCCGTCTCCTCTCTCTAGAGGAAGTGGAGGAGGATGAGAGACGAGAGGAGCTGGGCTGACAGGCCTTTGAAGAGCTTTTCTCTGCGGGCTGGATTTTTTTTAGGACGAGCTCGTCACAGTACACATGCGTTAACACCCACACTGACGCACACTGTTTCTCTCATTTTTTGGGGTCATTTGCATAATTTCTAATTAGTAAGTTTATGCGCAAGGGAGATGTTTGGAACAGGACAAAAATAGAAATGGAGGACGGATGTGAGGGTAGAGAAAGAGAGAAAGTGTTCCTATGTATTAGAGATGAAGATCTGTGTGCCTCTCTGAAGGAAAGTGTGTGAGGTGATAATTTGACACCCCAGCTGTCTGTGCTGATCAGTCCAGCTGAGGCTCGCACATAAAGAAGACAACTGTGAACATGACTCTAAATCTCCACTTCCTCATTCTCCTCTCTCTCCACAGACTCAATTGTGTCTTTGTCACAGCTAGTTCTGGAGACCTGCTCGGTAACTCGTGTTTTTGTGTGTTTTTTCTTTTTGCTTCCATCAGAACCATGTGTGAAGTCTTGGTTTGTTGTTTGTGTCATCATGGTTCATTTGCATGCGTATGTATGCTGGTTTGCATCATGACGATCCCTTTTTTTCCCCTCCCTCATCAGTGATTAACGTGTGTGCTGATAACAAATGTGTCCTGTGCTGATGTTAATCTTTCATTCAGAGGGAGTGAAGCCTTTTGAACTTATACCAGGCATAAAATAACAGCAAACACACAAACACAATCTCCTACTGACCTATATAATTCAAAATGGCCGCTTCAGCACAGCTGTCCTCCCACGCAGGAGAGAAGAAGAGTGGTAAAGGATGTAGAGGGGAGGGAGTGAGAGATAAAGGCAAGTGCTGCTGCCGCCGTGTGTGTGTGTGGGAGGGGGAGAGGAAATAACAGCGTAAGCAGGTAGAAGAATAAAAACGACAGCATCCTCGGGGCACAATCTGTCACACTCGCTCCGTTTCTCTCTCCCTCTCTGTGCACTTCTTATTTTTTTTTTCATCTCCACATCCACTGTTTCTCTGTGATCTATTTTCCTTCTTGTTTCTTTCATTCCTTACATTCCTCCTCTTACCCCCTCTCTCCATCCATGTTTGTCTCATTTTCATCTATCCCCGCCTCTCAAATCCTCCCACAGCATGAATCATCCTGCTCTTCATGGTGTCTCACCCCTCCATCCAACCCCTTCCTTCCCTCCTTCCTTCCTTCCTTCCTTCCTTCTCTCCTTCCTCACTCATTATCTCTATTCCTTCATCTCATCAGCCACACTTTCTCTTTCATCTAAATGTCTGTTATTTTTTTCTTTTTCTTTAGGATCATGTTTAGTCTAACACACACATACACATACACCACCACACCATTAAGTCACTTGTGTGTTTGTGTGTCATGGTAATGCACGTGTGTGTATGTTGGGAAGAAAAGGGAGCGTCCGTATTGTGTTTTTTTTATCCAAAACACAAGCCTGTGAGGTTCTTGGAGGCTCGTACTTGGGACTGTGTGTGCAGCCCAGTCGTCGACAGTAACTAATTGAGCTGGTTGTCTCTAATCATTTGCAGTGAAAACATGTTATTCATCCGGCTGCTGATGTGGTGTTTGGCTAACTGACATGTTTTTACTTAAGTTTTTCGAGTATGTCACTTCAGGGCATGCGCTGACCGGCATGAACTTATGATATAAACACCAAATTTAGAATCTCTTCGTGTATCTCACCTACTCTACGTCTTTCTCTTTTGCAGCCAACCACCGACGAGCTGGTCATGCAGTGACCAACATCCTGGCCAAAGAGCTGATGCAGGAAGACGCGCCTACTTCCAGCAAAGTGCCTGCTAAGAAGAAGAAGTCAGAGGAGAAAGAGGAGCCTAAATTAGAAGGAGCGGAGTCGTTAGAGGAGTTACTGGACGCTGCTCCCACCCGGTCCAATTAGGCACCATGGGTGGGAAGTTTTTTTTAACCACAGAGCCAGTGATATCCAAACACAGATGTATTTCATAACCATTCCAGGGGCCAATACCCATCTGAGATTAGCTTACTGAGAAAAAGAAAAGGCCCTTTGTCTTAACAGGAGCATCCTTTAGGCTAGCATTGACTGTGTCTTCTGCGAGGACATCGAGAGGGAGAGGCAGAGGGTGAGGACGGCACTCTCACCTCAACCCCTGGACGTCCCTCATCAACCTCTTGATCTTTTCCAGTGTTATAAAGATTTTCTTTCCTCGGCATGTGCACATATCTGTTCTTGTATTCTGTCTGTTTCGCATTATTTCTGCATCATTTGACTTTCACCTGTTATTCATCAAAGGGCATCTTGAGCAATTCCAAAGACTTACTCAGGAGGGATCCACACTTTATTTGCGGTTATTTCCAAATCCCAATTGTTCGACTGGGAGTGTTTGGAGTCTAGCACATCCTGCAGGTGCTTCACATAGTTTTCAACGGATGTTCCAGGCCAACACCACGCGCTTTTTCACCTTTTTTTAAAACCTTTGAAACATATTGCTTTGTAATTGTCTGATATACTGTTTGTAAACATTAATCATTTTGTTGTACTATTGAAAAAAAGTGCCAACCAGTTGAAATCTAGTCTTATCATTTCACTCCCAGGATTTGTCCAATCACAGTTTGCACTGGGCTGGTGTGTGCATGTGTGGACCCAGTCCAACAACAGTCATCACCTGGGTGTTTGTTTCAGTGTGTGTTTTTTACTGAGAAGGGATTTAGTTCACTGCTGTGCATGTATTAGTTAGATTTCACATAAAAAGGAGGGATAATTTGCATCAATTGTCTAAGCTATGTTACCACGCATGCTCACAACAGTTATATGAAGATAACCTGCTTACATGAACACGAACATTCCCATAAACTCTGGAGGGAAGTAGAGGTAGTTCGGAGGAGAAAGTTCTTCCACAGTCAGTTAAACCAAAAAAACTTAAAAAGGGTGTTTCCATACAAAACCTATCCTGAGCAGTTTACATGCCTGTGTGTTTATGTGTATGAGAATATCTGAGTGTGTGAAGTGAGCTGCCTATTTTTAGTTCTGTGTGCACGCTCAGTCTCCTACATATGTGTGTGTTTGTGCATGTAGATTTGAGTGTGTGTGCGCATGTGTGTTGCCATCTGTAATTACAGTACGGTACCGACCATGTTGTCATAAATGCTGGGTTTTATAAACAGCTTTGTGGTCTCCCTGCTGAGGATATAGCACACTGGATAACTGCCCAAAAACTGCTGAGACAACTATGTATGTGTGTATGTATGTATGTATGTGTGTGTGTGTGTGTGTTTGTGTTGCTCACCGACTTCCCCTCCCACTGGACTGCAACAGTAGTTGCTGAATGTCTGGCCGCCTTGCTCTTATTTGTATTCAGTAGCCATCAACAGACATGCTGCCATGATGTGGTGGTGTACTATCTGACAGTGATCCTGCCAGGTGATGTCAGCTGCTCCATGCAATATTTATTCCTATGCAAACACAATACTGTAGCCAGCTTCAGGATGTAGAAGGGTGGACTCAACAAACTGCTGATTCAAGATCAGCACTTCATATCATTGGTGGATGAGGGAAATCCCCCAAAAAGTTAATGTTATCAGGAATCGGAACAATCTATTGGGTTCACTAGAGTTTTATGTCTTAAGATGTGGAGGAGCTGGCGCTTAAACAGTTTAAAAAGAAATGAGGGTTCTTCAAGTACAGTAGGTGTATAAATCCTTGTTCTGGTCGAGTGCTGGTGCTTCATTTGAATCCAGTAACACTGAATAATTAGACTGCCCACTCTCCAGCACAAAATATGTCATGGCTACATCGAAACCAGAGACGCAGCTGCTGTTGTACGTCTGCGACATTGTGCCCATTGCTTCAGCTGGACAGTGCCAGGTGACTGTACCACACACTGAAACCTGTCTGTTTTCAACAGACACATGAAAAAGGATCTCCGAACATCACTGGAATCTTTGTTGTTTTCTAATTTGAGTTATTAATTTTTTTATTTTAAAGAGATTGTTTTCTATGTGAATTTTTACGGTTGATTATTTTAATGTATTTGAATTGAGACAAGATTTTTTTTTCGTTTTCTCCAGAGATCTGCTCTATGTATACAGAATAATGCACATAGTCATTCTGTTTGCTACACAGAAATATTAAAAATGTCTTAAGTAACTTAAAGATGTGACTGACTCGTTTTTTTTTGGTCGTGTCAAGTTTTATGTAACACGCTGAAAATGTGTGTGTGTGTCATCTGTTGATGTGTGATAAAATGTCACCGTGTGTGTGAGAGAGATTTCTAGTGAATTCCTTCTGAAGCTCAGCTCTCCGTACTTCTCACTCCCCCTCCTCTCTCATGTAAACACACAGTAAAATACCAGATCGTTTCTGTTCTTGTTTTATTGGCCAAAGGCAGCAGAAGAATGGATAAACACAGGAGTTTGTTATTTTTGCAGATGAATTCCAGGATTTTCTGCTGCTCCAGGGTTTCCAGAGTTATTTTCCAGCATTGATCGCCAGTGTTCACGATCCCACCCCATTAATCAGTGTGTTTGTGGGAGAGAAGAGCAGTTGATGTCATATGACATTTATTTTTCCATAATTCGAGTCCCTTCTCCTCTTCTGTCACCTCAACTAATACTCTGAATTCCTCCTCCTTTGCTACACTGTCTCTCTGTAAATCCAATCACAGCAGTTTGTAAAATAGTGACAAACTGTATTCTTAAGATTTTCTTCTTATTGTACAGACTGTACACAAATCGCAAAAGATGAGATGTCATCACAGTCTCATTTCAAGAAAGATGTGCTAAAAGTCACAAGAACAATTTAGATTTCGTTTTGATGTACACAGATCGGCTAGATTATATTTTGTGACGATTTCACGAATTGCTTTGACACTATGTTGACATCTGAACTGTCATTCTTAAAATGAATAGCTGTGGCCAGAGTATCCAGATGTTCCTCTAACAAGTGTTTGCTAGAAAACTTTAAATGGACTTTGATAGAGCAGCTGCTTCACACGCTTGTCCTTCCACCTGACTTATCAGATATTATCATCTTGTATATCCGTCTCCTTCACAGCACAGTTGACTCATCGTGGAAAAGTTTCCCAACATAAACTGTGACAAGTCATGATCTCCTCCCTGTGAGTGGTCAGCCCGGTCGGCCAGTTCTGGGAATGCCCTCCTCTGTCACACCAACTTTCCAAAAATAGCTGGAATAGTTTCTCCGGCCTCAGCCTCTCTTTCCAAGGTGAGTTGATTCCTCTCACATGTCAGAAATCTCTGACAGTTTCTGACGGGATGTTCTCAGTCTCACTGCAGCATGGTCACACATTTGCATCTGATTTTAATTAAAAACAGAAAGAGAAAAGCATCAGTTGTATCCTTTATCCTCCTGAGAGTGAACTCTCCCTTCCTCCATGTTCAGGTTAGTCGATTTTTGAGAAAATGTTAAACATCACCCACAGTTAAGAGTGAAGAAAGTAGTTTATTGGGCAATGAAAGACTCCAGGGGAAGCTGAGCGGAGCTCTCAGTTTATGGATAATGTACTTCAGTATGAGCATGAAGTGAGGGTGGTTTCATTTTAAACCTCTGCAAACGAGCTGCAAGAAAAACTCAGTTTTTATCTTCCTGCACACAAAGTTCCCTTCGTCCTCACATTAAATGGAGCAGTTACCGATGCCGTGTCATCTCTGGCGTCACAGAGGGTTGGAGCAAATAATGAGTTCTGCTTTTGGAAAGTCATTTCATGGAGAATAAGGAATCCATTTCCCACCGGTCCTCCTGTGCCCTGTAAACGAAAGCCTCTGCTCTTTAGTGAACCTGAGCTGCGCCTGCCGTCCTTTCACCTCATTAACTTCCCCGTTAATTTAACTAGAAAGCCCCTGACTTCCTTTCATCATTTTTATGACCGTTGGTTGAACACACACACGTGTGCCACAGGGCAGTAATGACTCTGGCTCGACACTAAAGGAGATGGTGGATCAAAAATGTCTGCGTGATTGCTTTGTATCCATGTGTGTCTTCGTCACTCCTTCCCTTCTCTTTTGAAGACACAAATAGGCAGCCGCTCTGCAGCATCTGATCCTAATCAAAGTGGAAATGCAAACAGGGCTCTGCACTGGTGTAAGTGTGTTCCTTACGTTATCCACATGAGGGTGGCTGAAGCTATTGTTGTGTCTCTGTGTGGTAGAACTGCAGTGAGGATGTCGGAGGAACTTGGACAAACATGAACTTTTGTCTTCTGTGGGTTCATTTGCTTCTAAATGACAGGTTTCGGTTGTGAATGAAGGAAATGTCAGGATAAGAGACGGTGGACGATGAGGCTTTTAGAAGCAAGCAGGAGGAATGTTTTCAACACATGTGTAATCTACACAGTAATAAAGGAAAAAGCGTCTCAAAGAGGCCTCTTTAATCCTGGAGGAGAGAGCTCGAGTGACGACAAGAGTTTGGAGCGGAGTGAGGGAAGAGGGTGAGATTCGCAATTAAAAGCAGTGGGGAGTGTTGAGAATGAATGACGTGAACATATAGAGTGAATGAAAGAGGGTTTGGAGATCTAAACAGAGCGAGGGAAGGTCGGCTGTGATGGAGTGATTAGCTGACAAACAGAAGTGAAGTTCTCCGGATGAGAAAAAACTTTGTTGTCAGCCGCTCCCACAGTGCTGCTGGTGTGAACAGTCACACATTTGCACCATTGAGACAGTCTGTGAGACCTATAGGTGTGGGTGTGTCCGAGTGTGTGTGTGCTTATGTTCTGATACACTCGTGCTTGTGACTGTTTACACACCACGTGGCTGTGTAAACATGTGAGCACATCCTGTTCACGGTTGCCACAGGGAGCTGAAACAAGATGGACGGCAAACTCTGGTTTTGACTTAAGTTCTAAGTTTTATTGAACAGACGAGTTGACGTGTCAGCGTCTGAAAACAAGGTGGGACTCTTAGTGACACAATGGACTGAAAACCACGTCTCTTTATAGATCCCTCACTCATACACACACTTATGAGTGAGTAAAATGTTTAGATAGATTCTTGGATGGATTGCCAAGAAGAAAACATCATGTGGTCGTATGTACAAAAGCAGCGTGCAACTGAACCGACAAAATGGCCGAGGACATGTTGCAAGCTGTGAGGTATTACAGGAACATTTAATTTGCAAAGTTAACTCGACATCAGCATCAACATTCCTCTCTGCATTGGTAATAAGTTTCTTCCACAACAAACATACTCTTGTCCCACGATTGTTTTTGGGGGATCTGTTCAAACTAACATGCTCATGTTAGCACGCTGATGTTAGCATTCCGTATAGCCTCATAGACAGTAGACTGTTAGCATCAGGTGGAAGGACTGTGTTAATTGGTTGGCATCACTTCGAAATCCCCATCAAAGAAATCATTTCAACTTTTTTCGGTGCATATATATATATATATTTTTTAATAATATATGCTTGTGGCACGTGTTTGTGGTTTGGCAGTTGGCGCTCTTTCGTTAAAGTCAAAACCTGATTGTGATTAGATAACACACATTTCAACACTGAAGTACAACAGGTGTCGTTGTCTCCGCCTGCACAGCCTCGCTTTTTATTATATGAGCTTCACATGTCGCTAAGGAGCCATGGCTGCAGAGACACCACCTGTAGGAGAATCATAGGAGGGGTTAAGTTTAGCAGAAGAGCTAAAAATAGAGCTAATTTATTTTTTGGTTCAGTCTAGCTGTGTTGTGTGTAGTTGTGTTGTGTGTGGTTCAGGTTGGATCGAGGATATAGGGGCTGATTGTGATTTATAATGACGTCTCATTGCTATGACTTTCAGGTCCTCTGATTCCCAGACTCCCTCGGTCTCTTGTGACATTGTGGGGAGTCGGAGGAGATTTGTATGCCTGTGTGTCACCGTGTGTGTGTATGTGCGCATGTGTGTGCGTCCTTATATGCGTGAAGGGGGTCCGATGGAAAAAAAAAGAGGTCTGAACAAAGAAAGGGGGCAGTATAATTGGCTTCAGCACTGCCAGACGACACAATGACACGGCCATTGATAGTGGAATGAGTTCCCGGGAGCGGTGGACCAATGGAGGAGCAGGAGTCTGTTTTTCACAGCCTCTGATTGGCTGGCCGAGGGAGGCTGTCGGTCTCCAGGTAGCAAAGTGAACCTCGGAGCATATCCCCGCCGCCTCCTGGAGGAGGGAGGGGAGGGGAGGGGAGGGGAGGATATGTGACCTCATGTGTGGAGAGGAGAAAACAAGACATGCAGGCAACATAGAATCTCTTATATTCTGTATGTATCCTCTCCCTCATCACTTCTACATGAACTGTCTGTCTTCTTTCTCTCTGACCCAGACATGTTGTGTGTGCGTGGGTGGTTGGGTGGGGTGTGTGTAGCCGGTGTGTGTGTGTGTGTGTGTGTGTGCCCTTTTCTCTGGCTGCCATCAGTGTCCACATTGCCAGGGCTCTGAAATAAATGTGTTTCATTTGTCTTTAACTTGGCTGTACACTCCACTGCTTCTCTCTGTGTCTCCCCCAGTCTCAGTTTCTGAGAACTGTGGATTAAAGCTCCGCTTCATTTGTTTAGATTGGCCATTTCTCAACTTTCCTGCTGTTTCAGGAAAGAAATACACACTACTGTGGCATTTAGAGTGCACAGAAACAGGGTCTGACTGACTGGCTGGCTGAAGAATGTTTAAAAAAAAAGAAGGGCTGATGCTTATGACTGCATATATATGTGGATACCTGCTGCGTGTGTGTCTGTTCGTGTATTTGTGTGCTTGTTTGCATCGTTTTTGCATTTGCCTGCGAGTGAGTGCACGAGTTCACACGCCTGCGTCTCAGTGTGTAAATGTGTCTGCCTGCTTCTTTCGGTCATCATATCTTGATAATATCTCCCCTTGATCAGATTACTCGGCTGCTTGTATAACACTCTCCATGTGACACACAATTAGCAGACAATTAACATGGGCCAGCGAGTGTCAACCGATTGGCTGTGCCATCACACCGCTGAGTGACATCTACATCATCATGGCGCTGCCCTGCACGGCCAGGAAGCGGCAGGGTGCAGAGATAAAAAACACTGTCAATCTGACTGATGCAGAAATCTGTGTCTGTATACATCCAGTGTAGGATGCTGTTTCTCCTGATGTGCTCTTTAAAAAATGGTTTCTACTTGTATTTGTTCTGTCTGGCTTCCTCCATCCTTTCATTTCTGATCATCTCCGCATCCCATATCTGCCCGTCATCAGGTTTGTCTGCCTGTTTGTGCTCCTTTAGCGTCTCCTTTTCCTGTTTGCTCATCTGGAAGTGAAGCATGTCTCGCACTAAAACAACATGATGTGTCGACTGGAAAACAGTCAGCATGCCCTGCATATCAGCCTGGACTTATGTGACTGGCACCTTGTTATAAAAAGGACTTTGATGTGTGTGTGTGTGTGTGTGTGTGTGTGTGTGTGTGTGTGTGTGTGTGTGTGTGTGTGTGTGTGTGTGTGTGTGTGTGTGTGTGTGTGTGTGTGTGTGTGTGTGTGTGTGTGTGTGTGTGTGTGTGTGTGTGTTGCTGTGAGCGTCAGACCTGAAGACATCCAGCACCATACAGTGACAACTTAAGCATTAAATCCTATTAAAGAGCAGATGGGGCTTTTGTAAAGAGAATCGTGCATTATCCGAGGCCTCTGTGTGGCTTTTTGGAGGAAGTGTCGACTGTATTCTTTCTTCTTCTCCTTGTCATCCAGTGGCGAGGAAGCAAGCTAGCTATTTCTCGTACAGTCAGCTAGCGTGATGACACTGTGAGAGACATCAGATGCAACAGGAATATATGCACACACAGACTTGTTGTCTCCCCTTTAGATTTTGAAGGCATGCTGATCTCCTTACCATGAACCCCACTGAACCACTCTAACACGCATAAATACACATCCATCCTGCCACCACCCACAATTTTCATTTTTGAGCATTTTCTCTCCCCCCTAATCCGCAATGTCACGGCTCATCCCGGCGGATCATCGTCTCTCTCCGGGGATGGATTTCTCCCCTAAATATGGGAGAGGTTTAGAGAGAGGAGGGTCTGTCTGCTCTGCAGGCTGCGCTGAAGGCTGATGCCAACAGAATATCAATAAGCACCGGGGGGTCACACAGCACCACGCACAACCACAGTGCTCTCTCTCTTTGACCCCCCCCCCCCCCCCCCCCCCTCTTTCTCTATCGGCCACGTGCACACAGGCTGCCGGGAACACCAGGGGTGTTTCTTATAGTCTATAGAAGTGTTGATGATAGCATCATGCACATGTTAGATCATGAGACATTTACAAACACTCATATGAAAATTGTTAACAGTTAATAAACTGCCTAGATCAGGGATCAATAAAGTATTCTGATTACAACACTGGGAATGAGAGAAGGTCACTGAAAGCAGTAAACTGAAATGGAAACTCTGCCTTTAATCTATAACCACAGGGCATAAGAAATACTCTTTTGTTTTGTTGCTGGAGGACCCTTTGCGTGAAGTGCTCTTCTGTGTGTATATATATTACAACAATATCCTCATTATGGGAGAAAATGTTTTTTTTTAAATGTTGCTATGCATGTTTTGATCAAATTAAATCACAAATCTGTCGGATATTAACCTTAAAGTTGATGTCACACTAATCAAGAAGAAGACTTTAAAACTTAAAATCTAACAACAAATGTGTTTATTAAGCTTTCCTGTACACGTTTCTTGTCTTTAATGTCAATAAGCATCTTCTAAGGATTTAAAAAGGCCTAAGTAAGCATTATTACAAGGACCTTAATATAAAGTCTCACCCTACAGGGCTCCTCACATGATTGGTAAACTTGTAAGAAAAGAGAATAGGGGCTTAATGCTCTTGCAGAGTTGTTGATGTCAGTATCAGTCCACGCTGCATCAATGTGAGAAAGACACAATCCTGACTCTTCATATCATACACACAGCTTACAGTGACAAATTAACAACCTCTGGCCATATTTAGTGTCACAATCTTACAGTCCCGACTGAGACGCAGCTCCTCATGTTGTTAATGGTCATGACAGCGTGTTTATGTGACACAGCTGACTGATGCGAGGTGTTCCTGACAGTCAGAACATAGTCTGTGAATGTAAAAGTGCCGGACGTCTGTCTGTCTCCAGCACCACTTCCTCGACTGTCTGTCAGTGCTGTCGAAGTCTTTCATTAGAGATTTCTCTCCTGCATGGTTTATCAGGCTGTATTTTGTTACCAGTGATTGAAAGAGAAGTTAAAAAAAGGCAGACGCCGCCACAAGACAGGTTCTGGGCGCTCTTGGAACAATGCAGCTGCTCCGTGGCTGATGCTGAATGTCTGTGGTTTATAAAAAGACAGTAATGATTCTGTTCCTGCGTTCACTCAGAGAAAATAACTAGTGCTCTTCAAGATCCAGAAATTATAATGCTGCCCTGTTTGTGGGCTTCGTCGCTGTCCCTGAAGGTGCTTTATTGTGACGGGGTAAACCACATGTTTTCTCAGGGTAGGGAGGACACTGATTAGGGCTTTTTTTTTTTAAGGTAAACAGATAAATGATCTTCATTCATGAAGTCCTGTTTCATCGAGATATATGTGGATGTTGCTGTAGATAGTGACTGTTAACACTGATGTGAAGAAGTGATGCTGGTGTCCACGTGGACGCCTCGAGGCTGTTGTGTCTGTCTGGAGAAGTCATTCTCTGATCACGAGGGTCTGAGCCCCTGACCCATTTGATGATGTCACCCTGTTTGCTTACTGTGCGCTCATGTGTGTGTTGTTTATACCTGCATGTTCACTTTTCAGTCAGTTGGTACGATTTTATGTTTTGTAGAACAAAAGACTGAAACCAAAAGAGTTTGTTCTTATGTGTGTTGTTTTTTTTTTACAAAATTGCATGTGTGTGTGTGCGCGCCCCTCCCTCCTGCTCTCTAGCTGTCCGTACACATCGGTGGAGGTAGGGCAGGTTTCAGTCAATTGACCTACATTAGCTGAGCCTGCAGCGCTCTGATTTCCTCTGAGGGCAGTAAATGTCTGGGTGTGGTCCTTATGTTATAGATGTGTGTGTGTATGTATGTGTGTGTGAGAGGTTGTGCGTGCATGCATGTCTTACGGGCATGTCTACATTTGTGTGTGCGTGTGTCCTATATAATGTATAACCCCGTCTCGGGAGGGTGAAGAAGGGGTGAAGTGAAGAAGCCGACATCCAGTGTGACATTTGGAGGTTAAACAGAGCAGACTGAAGCAGAGGCGGACATTTAAAGCCCATAAAATGCTTCTGGCCACATTACTGATGGATGGAGACAAGTTTTTTTATTGTGAATCTGAGTAGTGATTTGTGTTTGAGCCACGTTATTAAGAGTCTTGCTGTTTACTGTGTAGAAATAATTGTGATCGACATGACAACCAAAGTGGAAGCTTACACGCGCGTCCTTTTGTGGAGTTTAATGCCTAAGTAAATTGATTAAATCGACAAAACCTATGAGCACATTTTGATTTTAACAAAAGACCAATCGTTGTAATTAACAGTCTTGCAATTATACCAAATATGTTCCGGTTCCTGCGGCTCAAATTTGAGGATTTGTTGCTTTTCTCTTGACTTTAAAAACATCACTTACTCAGTTCTGGGAAATAGCGACGACAAATGAAAACAAATGAGCTTGGAGGACATGATTCAGAAAAGAGGTTTAGGTAAAACTGCAAGGTAACGATGGAGCTGGCACACAGACACAGTGTGGATGTCTGATGTTGAGCCAGTGCATCTTTTTATTATCTGCAGAGACTAAATGAAACTCATAAATCCTAAAATTCACCAGCTCATTTACAGGATTGTCGCCATTCGTTTTTCTCCTGATGTGCGACAATAAAGTGCTGAGGGTGAAGAACAGACTCGCACTGCCAACCCCCCCAAAAAATACCCCCACAATGCCAAGCACCTATTACAGGCGATGACATCACTCCTTTGCCTGGTAACCATGGTTACGCTCACCTCCTGCTGGCAAAAATCAACACCCATAACCGACTTTCCTTGATGTCTTTCCTTTTTTTTTTCTTTCTTCTCTGTCTCGTCTGTGTTTCCTCTCTCAGGTCTCTTTCTCTTCTCTCATCACTTCCCCTTTTTTATTCCTTCACGCCCTCCCCGTCTCTTCCCTGCTCCTTGTTCTTTCCGAGCTTAATGTATTTAGTCTTTTTAAGGTTTCCTCCTCAAAATGGAGGCTGAGGTTGCGTTAACCAGAGGGAAAGGGTATAGCAAACAAAGACAAATGCAAGGGACAGGGATGACCTACATAGACAAAGGCAACGCAGATGTGAACATGCTATAGCTGCAGCTGAAACAGAGGGGTGATAAAAACTGTGGATGTTAGTCAGTCAGGCATAAAATAAGGTTTGCAGCAGGCGATGAGAGGGAAAGATAAAGCCTGTAAACAATGACTAAACTGAGATTGGTGGACAGTTAGCACCGCTGGGCCGTGCAGGCAGGATGAGTCACCGCTCCTATACCGATGAGGTAAAGGACGGATGGGTCAAGTGCTGCGTTTTAAAATCCGTTCCAGAGACGTAGCTCTGCAGGGAGGAAAGTTTAGAAGAGATACGAAGAAGTGCATGAGGATGGGGGCCATTGCTTTGCGTTACAGTCCGTTTTACAGACAGGCAAGCAGGCAGGCAGTGTGGGTGGGGGGTAAAAGAGGAGTATTAAGAGGCATTGTGAAGCTGCATTAGAGTAAGCAGCTTACAGTCCCTGTGCCGGGCTGAGAGGACAAAGAAGCATCACGGAGGAGGAGACCAGGAGAGGCGGGAGCTGCATGGAGGAGCAGCAGAACAGGGAGACACCTCCTGAGAGATTTATTTTGTTTTTCGTCTTACGTTCAATACACATCCACCACTTCTCTCTGATCAGCGTGAATTGTTTGCGGTTTTCCTTCCACTCCTTACTTCATTCTCTCCTTTACAAGTGATCTACTCCATGTGATGCTTACATGTCTCCCCCTCCCCCACTCCCCGCTACATGTTGCCAGAGAGGTAATCACAGCCGCCGCCACCGCCACCATTCCCTCTCTAGGCTGAGGCAGAGCAGGGAGGGGATGGATGGTGGATGGTGGATGGTGGAGGTTGCCATGGAAACTGTGAGTCTGTTGCCGGCTTGACATCATCTGTTGTTGCGCGGTGCGGAGCGGGCACATGAATATTTGAGCTTTATGGACACGGGCAGTGACACACACACTGCTCTCCGGACCTCCACCACCACCACCACTGATGGAAGCACAGAGAGGTCACTGAAGGGGGAGAGGAGGGAGGGAAGGCAGGGGTGGATGGATGGATGGAGGGAAGGATGGATGGAGGAAAGGCAGGGTCACAAACAGAGACTGACAGACCTCCATTTTATCTAGGGCAGAGAGGGTTTGGTTATCTGTGTAAGCAAAAGAGAGACAAGGATGCAGGGACAGGAATAGAAAACTGAAATGAATTCAGCCACTGAAATGAGTTTCCTGGCTGAGAGAAATGCAGAGTAGATGATGGGAGCCAGAGAACAAAGAGAGAGAGAGAGATAGAGGGAGGGAGGGAGGGAGGGAGGGTGGGTGACGTGCCATGAGAGCAGTAAATTGGGGCACTGGAGCTTGTTTTTCCTTCGCTCTTCCCTCCTCCGTTTTTTCCCCCCTCCTTATTTCTCAGAACGTCCTGCAGTATTTTCTAATTAATCCTCTCGGAGGGTTGTTTCCTCTGCCTGCTGATACACACATACACAGACGCACACACACACACACACACACACACACACACACACACACACACATCCATGCAAACAAACTTCATGATTCATGCAGATTTTCCAAATGAGACGCTGCATCGACTTGGGAAGTTTAATTGTGCACAGTCTGACTGCACTGCGTCAAAAAGCGCGGAAACTAGAACAAATATAGCTCGTGTCCTCGTCGGCTCACAGCTCTTATGGATTTTCTCGCACACTTAAAATACATTTAATTTGCATAACGGATGCTGGAGTGAGCGTCATGCTGTAGGAATGTGTTTGTCTTCCCCTTCTACATATTTCTATAATCAGTTTAAACCTCTGGCATGTCTTGTATTTTAAGTATTCCCCATGGTCCAAGAGTAAATTCTCAGCTTTGCGAGTGTCCTCCACTGCTGATGGGTTTAACACCTGTCCCAGAGGTTCCCGGCGTGCAGCCCAGTCCCACCAACACGGCTGACATTCAGACCACTGTCAGAATGTGAGATATTGCTCCCAAAATATTCCCATGATCCCCCTTGTTGATTTCAGATGTGTTTGGTTCCAGTTTGTTATCCCCCAGGGTTTCACAAATATGCAGCTTTCTCATATATTTTCCAGTTGTGTTTGTGTGTCTGTGTTCTGTTTGGGCGCATTAAAGCTACAAAGATTCAGTTTGTTCTTCATTGTAGAGTTTAATGTCAGTCTTTGGTGTGGTTGGATGACTGTTCATTTTAGACTTATGCAAGGTTTAAACTATGAAGAACGTAAGACCTACTTTTCATTGCTTGCTTGTTCTTTAACTCCACATGGGGATATAAAATTGTTGGCCCGACTTGTCTCCCTCACATTGTCATGACCGTGTACAGTCATAGACGTGTTGAAAATTAGATAGCAGTTTGATGATATTTCGTCATCTTTTTGTGCATTTTGTTATGAAAAATACCTTGTGCAGGTGACTTCTTATGATGGCAAAATGTTAAAAGGTCCTGGACACATATTTTCTATTTCTACTCACCTCCATGTCAGTCGAAGGTCAGCTGAAGTTTCATTGTCCACAAAACATTTCTGGAGCTTCACAGTAGAACAGTGTTTCTCTTAAACAACTATAAACAAGTACATAGAGACGGCAGAACAATTGAAACATAAGAAAATCACACAAAATGAATCGATACAGCTCGCTCAGCATAATCCAAGCGTCAGGAAGCCAACAGATCCAAAATGTTTCCAATGGCAACATTTTTTTTTTCCAGGCGGTGATTAGCTTAGCTTAGCATAAAGATTAGAAGCACGGAGAAAAAGCTCGCCTGAGTCCTAGTTCTAAAATCTGCCTACCAGCAACTCTAAAAGTCAGGGTATCATATTACATTGCACAAACATGACTAGCTGTTCTTTCTTGTCACCTCTTGATGAGCAGTGACTTCCTGGGAGCTTGCCACCATGACAGTGTAACAGTCTGGTAGTTTGGATTGCGTAGCAGAAGACAAAGACTTCAAAAACTCACAGCCATGCATGTCTGAGGTTTCCACAAACCTTGCTGTTTATCTCTAACGCATTAATCTTATCAAGCTTGTTCGTACAGCTACTAGAGGCCACACTTAACCTTAACTTCATGTTTGAGCTCAGAGGAAAAAGGAACCATGAGTTGAGCAATATTTGTCCATCCATAACATGTGCACCGCTCAACAAACTAATCATAGGAGGTGATGTCTGATGAAGTTGCCTCTCTTGTATCTAGGTAATACAACATGTCTTTAAATGTATTAATCGTTTGGGCAACAACTATTGTAACAACATGTGCATCTTTGTAAAGCCACTACTTGACATTTGTAAGCTTCTGTTTGTGTCCACATGAAAGGTGTTACATGTTCTTTGTGAGCTTTAGGTGTTGCTCATAGGGGGATTTTTTAACTTTGATGCAGGCAATCTTTATGCTAAGCTAGGCTAAGTAGCTCCCGGCTCCAGCTCCATACATGATGGGGGTACTGACATTCTCATATAACTCTTATAATAAGCATATTTCTCACAATTTCAAACAATTTCTGTGAGATATGAAATTAAGTTCTCAGGTTTAAGTTTGGGATTTATTGTAAGTTTTCTTTTGACGACGGCAGTTATTGTGTCAGGGTGGCTGAGGATTCTTCAGTGGCTCGTTCCTTTATCAAACAGCCAGCTGAATATGTAATAATGTTCAAGATGGACTCCCCTCAGTGTTTGCATTCTGGTCTTCAGCATGAGGCAGGGGTGTGTTGTTTCAGGAGGAGCGGGGAGGGGGAGTGTCGAGGAGCTGGATGGTGCATGCTTGTTAGCCTGAAATATCCATGCAGCAGCTGCACCATTTCCGCGGCAACACCTGTCGCCATGGCGCTGAGTTGTCGACATGCCTCTGTGTCAGTGTCTGCATGTCTGAGGCGCTGCAAATTCGCAGCGTGTCCGACCTCTGAGAACGCACACACAGAGCACACACACTTACTTCCCAAGCTAATGCCATGCAATGTACAAAATCCAATGCATGCAGTACAGCATCCTTCATGCAGTGGTGCCAACATGTCGCCACAGACACACACACACACACACACCTCTATGGCAGTACTGCTAAATACCACAGAATACTTTTTAGCTCATCGGCTTCTGTGCTGCATCCCTACATATTTAATTCCCTGCTTCCCTCCCTGCTCCTTTTCCTCGTCACTCGGATAGGGAATTTTGCGTTTCCATGACAACCACAGTGGTGGAGGAAATGGATTAGATACTCTGCACTGTCTGTGCTGGGGGGTGTGGTCGCTGCTGGATGGGGGGAGGTTATTGGGCTTATGGGGTGTACGGCTTGTAAAAAGGGATTGAGGTTATGGTTGAGAGTAGTTTGCATTTATGTGTGTGTGTGTGTGTGTGTGTGTGTGTGTGTGTGTGTGTGTTGAGGACAGAGTGTAAAAACAGGGTGGGGGCAGGAGATGCCCTCAAACCACACTGCACCAGATGGAAGCTTTGGATCCCCTCAAAACACACACATTGTTCCATCTTGCCGAGCGAATGGAAACCGAACTGAAGCTTCGTTTTGCATTTTTGAAGATCACATAACTTTACTGATTTGTTTTTAGCACATTTGACTCTTGTAACAAAGTGAAGTGATGCGACCTCTTCCTCTCATCTTCTCCCTCCAACCTGCCGCAGTAAAATCGTAACGAGGCAATTAACCCCAACTCTCACTATCCCCCAGCCTGTCTTCCCCCCCTCCTTCATTCCTTGTCTCCCCTCTGTCTGATTTCCATCCTCCCAGCTGAGAAAACAGGCGCGAGAGCTCTTGGCAGAGGAGATGAGGCGCGAGCGGGAGAGGGAGACCGAGTAGAGAGGGGGCTTTTCAGAAGAAGAGAAAAAAGGGTTTGTTGCTTTGAAAGGGAGCATTGTGTTCTTCTTCCACATTGCCACAGCTCCATCTCTGTGATTTAGCCGAGCCAGCAGCCAGCACATTACTGTGTCTCTTTAAATCAGGGTTCTGTTAGCCTTAGCAACGTTCAGGCTCCAGTGCTCCAGAGCTCCTGCTCAATGGCCTGCTCCTCTTCTTTCAGCCCAAGACCGATGAACTCACGCTTAATGGGCACATTCCTCTCAGCTGACATGATAAATGAGAAACAGGCTTTTTGGGAATTATCGGAGAATTGTCGTAAATATAAAGAGGAAGTTTAAAGTAACTCATCAGTGGACTTCATATTTGTTGTCGTGCAGGACAGTCGAGGTGTACTTTTGGAGCTGGCTGAGTGTGCCAACAGGACCATTCCTTTCTCTCTGTGTTAATTTTTTATTAGGAACATCCATCCAAAACTCAGCAGAGGCTCTTTCTCTCTGTCTCTGCATGAGAAGAGCTCACATTAACCCACTGCTGCCTGAAACTTTCATATGTAATCTCCACTAAGCGCTCCGTCCGGATTTAGGCCATGTTTAACTTAACCGTGGCACACTAAACATGTATATTTCATCACAGAGCCATTGCCCGGTCAGAGTCCACTTTAAGCTGGTCTTTATCCCTGCAGTGTGTCCACAGAGACGTGCTCTGTCCTCCAACATGTGGTGACCCAGAGACAGCTGCAGGATAGGAAGGAGGAGGGAGTGGAGTGGAGGGGGTGCAGGGAAGGAAGAAGAGAGGAAGTCAGAGGGGGGAGGATGGGGGGGGGGGTTGGGGGGGTCTTTCCTTTTGCTGCACTTCTGGGGAGTGGGGGGAGTAAAAGAGGCGCGGAAACTCACTTCCTGTCCCGCCATGAGCAGCTGCGACGTCACATCCTGCTCTTTCACTCACATGGATTAGACGTTGATCCTCCCCGGCCGGAAATCAGATCCTGGTTTTCCTCTGGCTGGACTCGTCTGGCAGCTCACAACACTGTGAGAGACGAGAAACAGCTCTGCTCTTCTCTCTGCTCCGATTCTAGACGAGTTAGATTCAATTTAGTTTATGAAGCTATTCAAGAAAATTGGTTTTCCACACTTTTGTTTGTGAGTGTGTTGGAAAGTTTCGACTTCTATTCGTTTCACTGACTTACCAGTGTGTATGAGTGTGCCACATGCCTGCTTATATGTCAGGAAGTGATGATGCCTGTTGCTCTCTCTCGTGTCCAGGCTGTCTGACTAATGTTATTAAGTTCACAGGCAGGCCATTGTAAAGTTCCAGTCTGCTACGACTTCCCCTCTTTGGACAGCCCTGCTATACATCACTGATTTGAAGTTTTTTTTTCCATGTGTGTGTGACTGCGTGTGTGTCACTCTATTGTGTGTACGTCTGTGTGTGTGTAATCAGTAGGAATGTGCTTAATTAAGCGAGATAGGGTGGGGGGACCTAAACGGGGCAATAAAAGAACAATCTCTCCATTCTGCTGGGTCTCCCCTCGGGGAAATGGATGACACATGGGGACAGTGAGGACAGCAGGAGTCTCTGTGAATAACCGGATGACAACCATCAGCTGACAAAGTGACTCTAAAGCGACTCCTAACAAAAATATCAATGCGGCACTTTTGTCTTTTCTCACTTTCTGAGATCGAAGACTTCCCTCACACAAAAGGTTTATTTCTCTCAAAGTTGGTACGCAGATTTGTGTTAGTGAGCACTTCTGTCTTGCCAGGATTATCTATTAGGTGTGTCTTGGGCTGGGCACTGAAAAGGCCACTCTACAATGTGCAGTTTCCTCTTAAAAAAGGTATTACTGGCTACTGGTTTCCACAGACTAGGCCTACAGATTTGCATGTTTTGGTCACAGATACACTTGGACTTATGTGTATGACACACACAAGAAAGCCAGTCAGTATCTTGTCCACTCCTCTTCAGTATCTGTGCAAAGTTTCTGGATATTACAGAGAAATGTGGCACACTGCAGTACGTGTTGATCCAGAGCATCTCAAATATGCTCGGTGCCATGCAAGAACTGGGAGGGGAGGAGCACGCAGACGAGCCCTTAGAAGATTTCCGACAATATGTGCAAAATTCTTTGGTTTTGTAAACCAACTGTTGTGTCAGTTGTCTCTGGCAATCATTCAGGTAAAGAAGCTGTAGATGGAGGTCCTGGGCTGGCGTGGTCACACATGATCTGGAGCCAGTTGGATGTAGTGCAGTAGGTCTCGTGGACATTCCTGCTGTCAGTGTGCCAAAAAGACACTCCCTCAAAACTTGTGACATTATTCCAGCATCATGTTGTGAGACCTTTTTTTTTAGAGTGACTTTGTAATATGACCAGCCAGAGGCACGCCTGTGTAGTTATCATGCTGTTTAATGAGTATCTTGATGTGCCACACCTATCAGGTTGATGGATTATCTTGGCTCTTTAATTTAAAAAGAAATGGAATCAATAACACGTGTCCTGTTTTTATTTTTTTGCCAAACATTTTATAACTAATGTACTCTTATAAATACTAGTTCAATTTCCTTTCATTGTTCCTCAAAATTAGAATAGCTCTCAGATGAAGTCACACAGTGAATCAAACTGGGATAAACCCAGTGTGTTATTACCTCTGACTCATGGCTGTGTGTGGGATATCCTCCCCTCCGCTCTGCCATGTTTCCTGCATATGGCTCTGACAGAAAAAAGTGTCCAGCTAATGGCTGAATGTGTGTGTCTTCCTGCAGGTCATTCAGCTCAGAGCGGAGCCAATAATGGCCACTGCATGGATCTGTAATGAAGACGTGGAGAACAGAGGAGAGCATCCAGCCGCTGCGGGCTGACAGTTGCTGTGGCAACAACACAACACAATGAGAGAAGGGTGAGAGGAGTCGGCCATTTTGGGTATGTGAATCTGCAGTGTTTGATGTGGGAATGCTGCTGTGTGAATAACTGGATTGTTGACTCAGAATGATTTTATTAAATCTAAGAGAAGGAATGTTCACCAAGCAAACTAGTTTATTCTAAATGAATCACGTGACCTTTTTCAGGTTTTCTTTCGCATCTCATAGCATTTGGTCTTGTGTAATCTTCAACCTGTAACCTTCACTTGTAAAAAATTGCATTAGCTGGCGTTGCCGTGATTCATGAATTCTCTCCAGCCCCCCTCCCTCCATCCCCCAACATCTGCAGCAGAGCCCGCTCCTTTTGTTTTGCTTGGTGACGTCCAACGGGCTATTTATAGGGATGTATGTTATTGTGTAAGACCTTGTGAAAGGCACAAAGAGCCTGAGCAGGCTACCATGTTCCCTGTAGTGGCCCCAGGATCTGCGGGAGGAAAAAGCTTAAGAACATGCGGCTTTAGTATGATGAAGCCAGAGGAGGAGACGGATAGTTTAGGTGGAATGAGCCGCGTGAATATTGATGTTTTTACTCTGATCGTTTCCTCATTGTGTCATCTGAATACAAAACACAGATTGATGGTAACAATAGCAGATGTCAGGTGTTTATATGAGGTCAATTTACAGCCATTGTTTTTTGTTTAACCTTCCGATGAAACCTATATCAGTTGCATTAATCACCACTCTATGAGGACAAATCAGCGGACGTGCTTGCCAGTAAACAGTGTTAAGGAAGTGTCTCATCTGTGCTGCTGCATCAAAATGAAAGATAATCTAAAATATCCCATTACACTCCTAATTGGAGTTTTTATTTTACCACAATAATTCTCTTGCTGACTTTTAAAACGTAATTTTTTATACTTAATTCATATTTTGTCTGTCTTTTTACAGCCTTTTTTCTGCCACACAGAAAACCTGAAACGAACCAGGTATACAGCAAAGCTTCATGGGCAACATCGGGAGTGCTGCAGTCCTGCTGAATGTAGGTCACACAGGAAAAAAAGCCCCAAGCAAGGATTTTAATGCACGACACGCTGGGTCTTAAATGATGTATAAAGTTAACTCACTCAAACTGTAGTCTGTATGAAATGTACACATATTAGCAATAAAACAAACTACACACACACAAGTCATTTTTTAAATGAATTTCAGAATCTTTTTATTTGAAATGTCAGTGTTCAAGAGAAAATAAAACAGCAATATAAATATTAGCATAAAAATAAGAGTAACACAGGGGTATAGCGTGGGGGCTAAGCATTTGATAAGAAAGATAATACAGCAGGATAGAGTAGTATTAATTCAGCAGCGGACGGACTTACACATATATAATATTTATAATCATTTGTTCATATGGACAGAAAGAGAATGAGAGGCATTCTTTCACAAATGCACAAGATAAAATCACCGCAAAAGAACATTAAGAGGTTACAGAAGGATAGAAACATTTTCCATATTTTTTTGTTTTGTTTTGTTTCTTTACAGGGTGATAAAAGATAGTAGAGAGAAAATGAACACAAAAATATGCGCAACACATATCACAAGTTAACTAGTCTACGTGTGTCACTTTGTTTACTTATCTAAAGTTATCTTTAATTCATTTATTTACACTGAAGAGTTAGTTGGCTTCCATGGTGCTTAGTTACTACATTGCAACACAAACTGTTGAAGAACATCTCAGATTTTTATCCATTATTGATTTTTTTTTTTTTTTAAACCGTGGTTTTCTTATTTTTCTTGAAAAACAAAATGCAACACATTCCAGTAGTAAGCCACGCCTTGTGGAAGAGGGACTCTTGTTTTGAAAATGTTGGACGTGGTCCCTGCTATACAAACAACTGGCTCATACCGTCGACAGGACTCGTGTTTATTTACAGTGGGAGAAGAGCCTCACAGGGCCGGGGAGTGGAGTGGAGGGGAGAGGGGAGTGGTAGAGAGGCTGGGGCTTCCCATCGATTTCAATGAGGAGGAGGGATATTTTCAAAGGGCTCTCGAGTGGCATCTCCTCACCAACAGGGACAGCTGTGCTCGGCTCTGTTGACCTCTACCTGGGTCAGTGCATTAGAGAAAGTTTCAGGGGTGGGCGGGTCAACAGTGGTTCCTCTGTACATTCAGTGGGTAGAGCCAAGGTGTTTTCTCCCACCCCCCTGGTTGATGCCACGGTGCCACCCCAGCCTGTGTACCCCTCACCACAGCCCCCTCACTCCCCCCCTGGCCTAGCCTGCAAAGCTGCCTTTTCTCATGCAGTTGTATCTGGCCAAGAGGCCTGACAGACAGATGGACGTCAAAGTAAAGACTTCATATCTTATACAAACATTTCCTCTATGCTATCGAATCGTTATCTCCCAAAGAAAAAACGTGTTACTGTGTCACACCAAGAAGTATCTTCACTTCATAGATAGTGAGGGGAAATACTCTAGTGGCTTGCAAGGTCTCTAGAAAACTCCTAAGCACTTAAAGTTGACCACATCTATGCATTTTCCCTAAAGACTGAAGTGATTACTACCCCTACATCATCTCATCAGAATACGAACAGTGCATTTCTCTTTGTTTGGCTCTCAACGTGGGGTAGTGAGTGAGGGGAGGACACGAGCTGGGTGTGAAGAGGGGAGGGTAGAGGGTGCAGGGCAGCACGACATGTCTGTGCCCATCTGGAGCTGTTATACAAGGAGCCAGTCCCTGCTGCTATACCACCTGCATGGACAGCATGGCCCGTGACTCCATGACACGACGCCAGGCCACGCCGCCGCCGCCACCCCCACCCTCTGCCAGCCACTCCTCTGGGTGCATGCTCAGGTCATAAAAATATCATTAAAATCCTTTTTTTTTAAACTATGATTACAAAAGTAATTCTCATTTTGTGTCAAGTAAATGCTACATGTGCATTATATTGACCTGCGATTGGAAGGAGGATTACAGATTCAGGATTTTCCTCCTCTTTGCTTTTGCAATGCATAGTTTTGCAACTCTAAACTAGTATATGCAGTTTGAACCTTAAAGAGCATGCAGAAGAGTTTGTAATACCTGTCAAACGACAGCCTCATATCTACAGGACTTATGCTTTAAGACCCTGCAAGGCTGACCCTATATAGGAATCTAATGGATGGCAACTAGCGTACTTTACAATAGATGACTTTCCTCCTCGGGGAAAGAGCACAATAAATCCAACATGAACGACACTAACATTTCGTCTCTGAATACATCACTGCGTATAGCCTTGTCATCCCAGCAAGGTTCCTTACACTGAATCTTTTTGTCCAAGTTCATTTGATTTTGCCAAAATAAAAAAAACAAACAAAACAAAAAAAATCACTATAACCCCCCATACCCTGCCAAAACTATCCACCGACAAGATTTACGTGAGAAATACTCGACCTTCAGCACAACACAGGTTATCAACACCAGTAACAGCCTTCAGCACATTCAGATTCTTTAGACACTCTTTCAAAGAACCATCAACATCGTCCATGTGGTCAAAAGTGATTTGCTGTCATTATTTAGACCGTGGCTAGCATGAGTGACAGCAGAGCAGTAAGATACGTAATGGGAAGGGTATGGGAGGTCGAATTTCTCATCAGATCAGGCCGGGTTTATCTCCACCTCTCTCCGTCCAGCTCTACTTCTTCTCCTTCTTGGTGGACTTCTTCTTGGAGGCAGGGGTCTGGGCGGCCTTGGGGGGCTCGGGCTGGGCCGAGGCCTGGGGCGGGGGCAGCGCCTGCTGGGTGGCCTGCTGGGCCGTGGCCTGCTGCTGCTGGGGGTTGGAGGTGAGGGTGGCCGTGCTGCCAGGGATGTAGACGTTCTGGCGATAGTCGGGCACGTGCTGCAAGGTGAACTGGGGGCTGTAGCGGGTGCTCAGGCCCATTGTGCCGGGTCCCAGAGTGGCTGTAGCCTCGCTCACTTCTGGGGAGAAGAGAGACAGAGTGGGGGAATAAGGGATGAGGAGGGAGAGGAGAGAGGGATGAAACTTGTTAGACAAAAAGAAATTGAAAGTTTTAGTGTTGCAAGTGTTATATTCAAGCAGTGAAATGGAAAAGGGGTCCTAAAAGGAGACTAATCGGATTACTTTTAAAGCCCATAAAAGAGTTAAGGTACTTGATTGAACATTGGATTCAATTTAAACACATCCCAATGCTCAGCTAAACACTAGCTTGGAGTGAGCGAAACTAAAGAATGAGGGCATGAGTTGAAGAAAAATGAGCAAAAGAGGCAAAAGAAAGTGTTACAAAATGGTCGATTGTGTGCAGATGTTTTCTCTCTACGGGCTATGATGAAACCGTCTCCCCAGCAAACTCCTCTGCCTTCTGGTTTTCTATCACGCCGGCCCTGAGTGAGTATGTGCACGAGCATGACGTAGCTGCTCAGCTCATAATTCTCCCACAGCCCCTGCATTGCAGAGCCAGAGACACAAACGCTCCCTCCCCCAATCCTGTAGCTCCTCTCAGCCTATATAAACACACATGAGCACACTGGCCTCCAAAAAAGCCAAAGCAGTGACGGAACGCATTACGTTTCAATACTCTTTCTGCTCTAGCACAGCGCTTTATTAATTCATTGCGTTGTGCTTATCAATACAGTGACATTAAGTTTAGAGGAGACGGAGACGACCTTCATTGTTTATCACATGCACTGTTGGCTCTATCCGTCCTGATGGCACCGACTGCTCCTTCTATCTAACTTTGTGCTGACATGCCGGTCACAACGTAGCCCAAGACAGAGCCGTTCTCCCTCTCTGTCTTTTCTGTCTCCCTGTTCACTACAATGGAAAAATTTCACACCATGTCCGGTGCAGTGTCCAAGTGGGGGCAGGGTGTGTGTGAAGAGGGGGGAGGGCGGTGTGATGTGTCAAATGGTTAAAATAACAGTGGAAACAATGACTTGGGTCTATGAGGTAATACGTCTTGTTGAGTTTGTCCCTGCATCATCTCTGCGTATTTTGTGTTAGACTGTCGCTGTATGTTGTGTTGCTCAGCCCCCTCGATGTGTATTTTTCCAGGTTATTACGAAGGCTTCCACAGTACCAGCCCAAAGATGAATCACTGTGTTCCCCTCAGTGCTAGTCACTGCAGGAACAGAGAAATAGGACCGTAGACACTTTCTGAAACATGGGAATCTATGGCTATGTGTGAACCTGCAAGTTGCATATTACATAACTGTTCATGTTGCTCTTTAGCCATCTGTTTATGATAAAAACACTCTGCATGTGACTCATGTGTGCAGTGGAAACATGCATCTCTCTTATGTTATTCAGTTCAACACATCAAACTGGACTGTTCGTCTGAGGAACTGCAGGTAGTGACGTCCGGCGTCTGGATATCATATGAGGCTTCCTCTGGATGCTTTTTTAGCGCACGTAACCCCATGGAAACATCAATGTGGGCACAGTGAGGCTTTATCAATGAGCAGGTCTGGCCATTTGCCCTCCAACCAAACAGGAAACTAAATAACCTGCCCCCGCTCATGCACACCCTCGCTTGGCTTATGAAAGACAGACATCGATGTGGAAAAGAGAGGATGAGTTGATAGAAAGGCAGAAAGAAGAAGAGGTGGTATAGGACTCACCGTTAGCTGCAGCCATCAGGGCCTGGAGCTGCTCCGCCTCAGTTGGGGGCTGGGGCCAGGGGCCAGTTCCCATGGCAACCTCGGGTCCTCCAGTTGCCCTGTGGCGAAAACGAGGAAAGAAACAACTGTAAACAACTAGTGGCTCCTCCACTGCATTGTGAGTGTGTGTGTGTGTGTGTGTGTGTGTGGTTAGCTGACTGGTTTTAACAGTTGGTGGTTTATGATGTAAAGGCAAAGCAGCTGATGGCAAAGGCACACAGCCTGAGGAGACCTCGGCAAGGATAACAAGGTATAGTATACAAAACAGGGCGTGTCGCACACAAAGGCGCACTCTTTAACACACTCTCTTTAAGGCATTTGCAAATTGTGTCTGCACACAGACGCACAGTAGCAAGCGTGTTCGCACACTCACACACAGTAAACACCGAGCAACATTCACTCTCTCTCTCTCTTTCTCCATAATGACCATGAGCACTGCGCCGTCTAGTAAATCTGATTAAATATTTAATGAAGCCACCTTTAAAGGAAATAGCTGTCTGCATAGTCACACATGCAGCGCTCAGTGAGCACTGAACATTTCCATCTGGGCAAACTTCACCTTCAAAGGCTTGTTTTACTTACAGTCTGCAATTTGCATGTGGGGCAACAGAGGAGAAAGCAGACCTCCGATCTATTAAACCCACCTACTTATTTCCTTTCCCACACTTGTGACACACCAACACAACCCCTACAACTGACAACTGGGTCACGGTGCTTTAATCCCAGCTTTGCTCTTTCTCCCAAAGTGCTAATAAAGCCTTATCTTCTTTTTTTACTGCACGTCAGTGTGATATATCCTCCCTGCTTGTACACTATGTAAAAAGAAAAATAAGAAAAAACAAAAACTGCTACTTGCAACAAAGTCACAGTAAATCAGATAAAACCACCATGGATGCTGCTTTTAGAGTTGTTCCAGAGAAAATCACTATTTATGGTCTGAACTACTCTCTGAACCTCTTGAATTTTGCTTCTGTGTATGCAATATATTGGTTTATTTGACTGTTTGGGGTATAACAAACCAACTGAGGGCATTTAGCAGAGGATCATTATCCCACAGGGACATGGGTAAGAGGTTGCAGTGAAGTATACAGCTCCAAAGAGGATAGTAAACAACACATCAGGGATTAAAAGGACACAGAGGTTTCAGGTTCATCTTCCTCACAAATAAAGGCTGTGGTAATCAATGAGGGAAGCTGGAATGTATGTAATAGATATTGTGTTAAATGCATGGGATGTGGAGAGGGACGCTCTTTTTTATTTAACGCTAACAAAAAATGAACTCCTGCATAAATTGGTCCACTCTTAAAAGAAAGTAAAGGACACAGTGAGGGGAAAAAGTGAAAAGGAATTCTAACAAAAAAACAGCAATTTGTTTAAGAGCAGGTTGCCAGGTCTCACTGCCAAAACTCTGAAGTGGTTTTCAGTTCAGTGCCAGAGAGAGACCGAGGGAAAGAAACATGTACGTCCTGTGCCAGGCAACCAATGAGAAACAGGCTGGGTAAAAGTAAGGTCCCTGGAGCCAGGGGCAGCCATTTTGTGCCTCTCTTCATATCACTTAAGATAAAAGGGAATGCTTCATTTGTGCTAAATTAGCATCTCTCTGTAGTTATCACATCCTGTGGTTGTGTAAAGCGCTTCCTGTGGTCAGGGTTATCACTTCCTGATTGTGAAATGTGTTCCAGAGGGATGTCTGTGGTTGGCCAGACAGGGCTATCGTGCTTCCTCTGCAACCTTACATGACATCTTAAATGTCTACGGGTGGCTCCCCTTGTTGTTTTGCAGAAAACCTTCTAGACTTTAACTTGATAATTTAGCTGGAGGCCATTTAGCCAGTCACATGGTGACCATGCTGACATTTGTCTCATCTGCATGTTGACCACAGGAGTTTAAAGTGGAGAACTGTTTCCTTCATGGAGGTACTTTTTTAACCGCCAACAGGCTTTTTAAAGTAATCAATCACGAGACAGCTGTCTGCATTGTCTCGGCTTTGTTCCTTTAGCTGGATCATTCACATGAAGAAGCCAAATGTGGGTGGTGATTGAGCTACAACCATCACAGACGAACATCGAAGGCAACACTGTACGGTAAGCAAGTCTCTCTAGAAAGAGAAAAAACAAGAGCTCTCACGCTATAATGACCAGATGTAGAGCACACATACAATGCATTACAAATCTACAAAACACTGCACGCAAACTCAAAAGTGTCACAGTCCTTTCTACGCCACAGCAGGCATTGTGGCCTATGCACATCGATCAACAAACCCCATCAAACTTTTAGGGAGACTAACAGAAGCTATAGGTTAGGTACATCTACACACAGCACAGCACTCAACTGCAGTGCACTATTTAAAATATTTTAGCCACTCTCTGCCCTTATCAGCTGATGTGGGATCAGGCCAGGGAGTGAACAAAACTTAACACTGATCAGCTACTAAGGATAGAAAATGACCAAATACAGTCTACATCTAAATAGGTACCTTGTCCCATCCTTCGGAGTCCATCGTATGTGTGTACCGTATGGCATGTGGGGACTAAAAACACAACAAGTTATACAGTCTGAAAGAATCATTGTGAATTTGAAAGTTGGGGTTAGTCTAAGGAAAAGGAAACTGCTGCGATGTTGTGCTCTTGAAATCAGTGGAAAATATGTTGAGTCTGTCATGTCCATTTAAAATACCAGCGATGGAGAGAGTTAGGCTTATTTTTTCTCCACCGCCAACATGAATCAGTTCCAATGTGTCCGAACTCCCTGTGGTATTCCATAACGACGGTGCCGTGTGTTTGTGTGTCTAACATTTTCCTGACTTGGCTCATAGGAGTGTTCTGCCCCAGCTGGTATGTTTCAGGGAAAAGCCTTGACTCACAGAATGTGTTGTGCAATCATTGTTGTGAAAACTGCACGCGCCCCGTTTGAGCCCACAGAGTATCGACAAATAGCATCGTCAACCATCAACACAAAAGCTCAGTTAAACACACAACTGAAATACAGGAACACAATTCATCTAGTGTCGTTTAACGGACGAGTCACAGGTGTTGAAATTAAATGTGATGGAACTAGTCAGTGCGAGCTCTCAGATATCAGTGTGTGAAGAGAGAGCAAGAAGGATAAATACGCTGTCCCATCCCCCCACTAGCTCTGGTCGCCGTCCCTCATCAGTAGTACTGAGTGATGGCGCACAGGCTCAGAGAGCGCAGAGAGGAGAGGAACAGGAGGAGCAGGAGGAGGAGGGGGAGGGGGAGTGGAAGCTGCGGCAGCCATTTTATAGAGCAGCCTGGAAACAGGCAGAGATGCTCAGTCAGGAGTGTAAATCAACAGTCTGAATTCACTGAGCAGAATCATGCAGTGAAAAAATATGCATCATCACTACAGCGTGACTAAAAGTCCGGTTCAGATGTTTGCATTGTGACTTTAAAGTCATCCCTGCTTTACAATCAGCAGCCAGTTCTTATGGTTACAGCACTCTCTATCCACCATCCCCCACTTTTTTAATTCCTCATCCTTCATCACTCCCTCTATCTTTACGATAAGTTCGCCTTGTGCAGCACAGCAACATGTCCTTCACTCACTGGGCATTTTAACTGTGTGTGTGTGTGTGTGTGTGTGTGTGTGTGTGTGTGTGTGTGTGTGTGTGTGTGTGTGTGTGTGTGTGTGTGTGTGTGTGTGTGTGTGTGTGTGTGTGTCAGTTTACTCACCCGCTAGGTCCGGGTCTCTGCCCCTGTGTGAAGCGCCAGTCGTTGTTGGGAGGCTTTTGCTGTGAAGAGAACAGAAGATGCAACATGAACTGGATGTTTCATTGCAACAACAGTGAGACGTTTCTGAGGTGTAACCTTGTTCTGTGTGTCATGGTGTGTGTCTGTCTGTGATCTAGAAAGAGTCTTTTTCAGTTTTTCAGTGACACTCAATAAAGGGTTACAACAAATGTCAACAAATATCTGTATGCTCAGGCATCCATGTTGTTCCAAAAGCTGTGGAGCATAAAATGCTGCAGAGGAACACACGCACACACGCACACACACACGCTTATAAACAAACAGACTGGGGCTTTGCTGATAAAATGGGACTCACAGCTACAAACAAAAGGCAGAAATTATCAAAGAAAAGAACCACATGATCACATAAATGAGAAAAAAGCTATAAACAGTGTAATAAGAAATGAACCATGAAGCCAGAAAATGAATCAAAGAAGAAGAATTTAGGCTAGAATGATGGCTCTGCAGTGATAAAAGCCTCTCTCATATCTACCTGTCCTTGCTGCTCTCTATTAATGTCTCCAAGCCCATTGCACACTTGTCCAATCTCTACCTCACTGACCATGCCACCATGTCTCCTCCATCTCTCTAGCTCTTCCCCTCTCTCTCAGGCTCTCTTGTTGTGCAGTGATGCGGTGAATAGACCTCTTGGCTTGGCTCCAGATTCTGCCGCCTAATCGACACAAGAGCTCCCGGGAGAGCAAGGCCAGCGGGATGATGTGCTGCATTATTAAAAGAGCTGTTCTACCCGAGGGAGCAATGGGACGAAGTGAGAGAGCAGGGGAGTAAACACAAGGAGAAAATCCCTCAAAACACAACTACACAAAAAGAACAGTACTGGAGGATAAACTGGAGCATCTACTGTTAAGAGACAAATATACTGTAATTTAGTGGATGCACAAAAAGAACAAGTGAAAAGGGGGAATAGTGTTCAGTATCCATGCAGAAAAAACAAGTGAGTGCCTCGCCACAAAAAAAGAATTAGTAAGAAATCAACATCGACATAAATAAGCTTGCAAAAGAAGGAAGTGTGGTATCGTCTGGTCTACAGACCGGTGAAGGCCATGGGGGAAGTGTGTATGATAATGAGGCAACATAGCCATCAGTTTTCATTCAACAATACAAAAACATTTGGCAGTGGATTCAGATTCAGTGTTATCTATAGAAGGGTCTGTTTCATCTTAGTGGTAACTCAACACAATCAGTTCCGTCTTCAACATTTGGAAATAGGAAAAAAAAAAAAAAGTCTGCTCGGTTATGTCCTCCTAACACATTCCAATGCCAGAACTCAGAGGCTGTCATCATTACTAATATGAAAAGATAGAGGTTGAGGATGAGATGAAGAGGGCAAGTCTGACCTCTTCTTCATAGCAGAGCTTGGTCGATGTTTATCTAAAAATGGACTGGGAGATGAGTTTATGTGCGTGGGCACATGAGTCTGTCTGAGCTTTGGTAGGGAGAGAAAAAAGATCAGCCCTGTGTGGAGGCAAACATCCACCGAGGGGCCCAGCATTCCAGCTGTGTGACTCGTTCTCACCACACAAATGCTCACGGACACACGCTTGTCATTTCCAAGGTCAGATCCCACCGCAGGCATGGAGAATAAAGAGTAACGGGCTGACTGGGCTGCACTGCTAGCTTAAGGTAAACACCTCATGTGCTCTTATCCTACTTGCTTCGTTACACGGAACAAACAGACAGGTAATGTCCATACAAATGCAACTATTCTCTGCTTAAGAAGAAAGACAAACTGAGGGAGTTCAACCTTTCAATGAACTGGACCACAAACTGTTAAGAGTTGCTGAATTCTCAAGGTGGTTTAGACAACATGAGTTGCCAGGGAAAACAAACCCCAAGCCAGGTTTAATGGCATGCAGGCACGGATCAAAATGTAATTGGACTCTAGCTCAAATTATCCGAGAATCTTTAGAAGTGCTTTTTATTTTGTTACGTAGTCTCTGAAGTGAGTTGATCCCTTCAGATAGATGATCAAGATGTTGAAAATGTACAAAGCTATTTTTTCCACAGTACAAGTTAAGGGCAGGAGCTACAGAGAAAGGGTCAAATAGTCTACTCAGCGAGACTAGCCAGTGGAAGAGATTACAGTTCTGTTGGCCTGAATTCTCATTCAATAGAAAGACTTTCATACCAGCGTGGAAGCTTTAAACACTGTCAGTCTGCTTCCTTTACAGCTGTAAGAGCTTTGAGGGATCCCCAGGTGAATTACAACCTGACTGAGCAAATGGCAACACGGTGTCTGTCAGCTGAAGTACTATCATGTAAAGGGATGAGATGGATATTCATCATGTGAGCACTGGATTCATCAGAGGGTATAAGCTGGACTTAGCAGCACATGTGGACATCTGGGCCTCATCCACCATATTTCGAGGCAAGTGAATGTGAACTTTGCTAAAACATCTGGTTTACTGCTTAACCAAGTCTCTATTGTGTTACAAAAAGATTTATCCAGGTGTACAAAAGAAAATCAATGCAATCTCATCCCTTTCTCTCTCTCTCTTTCTCTCTCTCTCTGATAGGGGTGGAAAACAATACAACACACACAAACACTTCACACAGGTCCATCTGGTACCCTTTGTGGAAGATTCAGTTTCCTACCACGCACACACAAATCGTATTAGCGTTAAAAGAGCTGAGGCTGGACTGCAGCTGGTGCTCTGTCTGAAAAGAGGAAGTCGTGTCTGTTCTGTAGCTCTGATAACCTTCAACGTACGCACACATACGCGCCACACCATAAAAAACCGTCAGCACACAGGCATACATTCACTCTCTTCTCAATTCTCAGCAATGATTAGACCAATAGAAACCTGAAAATGTATTTTTAAAACAGTATACTTAACCACTAAGATGCTGTCTCCCTTACACTGTTGGATCATTACTATCATATTAGGGAAGCGCTGAGCACCGAGACAGAGCACCATGTGTGGTGTTGATTTTAATATTCCTCTCCCTTAAACAAACATCGTGACTCAACTGACAAAAGCCCTGAGGACAGTTTTCCTGAATGAACTGCATGAGCCAGTTTGTCGCATGTTTAGCCTTATCATCCATAAAAGAATGCATATTTACAAAACACTTGGCCAATCTCAGTGCACGTGCCAACCCTTATGAAGTCGCACGGACTCAAAGAGTGAAAACTGACACACGGTCATGGTGTTTTTCACATCCTGGTTTAAAACTAGGATTCCATAAGTGCAGAGAGGGGAATAACTGAATAACAGGAAATAGAAGTGCAAGTGATAACAGGCAAATCAGTCAGTGAGTCAGACTCACGACATCAGGATTATATGATATTTACTTTGTCCACTGAAATGGAAATCTGTTTCATCATGGGAATATTTCCCTTTTGATGCAAAGATTTACATGTTGAGTGCAAAGAAACTGTATAACTGTGGTTGCTAGTGTTTCAGGAGAAAAAACATAATTTTTTCATAAAGTTTCTGTGTCAGCACCTGCTTAAATAAAGCATGCCAAAATGGCACACAGCAAATGAATGGAGGATCCCAACTCTGGGATCTCTGGGGAGTGGGAAGTGACAGACAATCGGGCACTAAGGCCCCAGGGTCCTTCTAAAATTACACACTACTGGAGGGCTCCTCTGTACACAAGCAGGCATATAAACACCCACAGTGATAGCTCCTGCTCTAAAGGCCATTATAGTCCGTGCAGTCTGTCGCTTCGGCACACGTGCGTAAAAGCAATCCTTCCTTTTCCTTTTATCCATCCCTCTATCTCTTTTTTCTCTGTTGTCCTATTTGCACACGTGTCACTAGAGCAGGGAGACAGATGGTACCCTGCTGACCTCAGGGCCAACCTAATTCAGCACAGAGAAAATGGATATTTAATACAGACTCATGAGAAACAGGAGATTCGCATGGTTATTAAACACACATCAGGATACAAATCCTGTTGTGTGGTGAAGAAATGGTTTTTACCAGTCACCTTCAATCATACATTAAACATGACTGGGAATGAACCCTGAAGATGAGTGGACTTGAAAAGTGATTAAAAACCTTAAACTTATTTTTTCATTGAAGTCCCCTAAACTGACTCATCCTAGTGACAGTACTGTCAGCCATTTTCTATCCCTGCCTCTAACACTGCCTCCACTGCATTAAAACCCTAAATGGGTTGTCTGTGTCTCATTCATGCTATTATTCCATTTGCTAACCTTTTTTCACACCCCACTCGGAACACATAGAAAAGAAAGTGCCATTTTTGCCAAAGGATGTGAGAACAGCCTGGCTCATGTGATGCTGAGTCCTGGAACCAATCACCAAAGGTTCAGAGGACAACAGGAAGTCAGGGGTCAGGCCACTGACCCCATGAATTCCTGTTTTTCAGCTACTGCTTTATTCTTTGACTCTTTCCTCCCCACCCCTCTCACCATGTTCTTTGCTTGGCCCTTTTCCTCTCCTTCAACCCCATCTCTCCCTCTGTCATCCTGTTCTCCCCTGTCTCCCAGCCATTCCACTGAGCCAACACTGCAGGACCTATTTTCATCTGTTTGTCTCCTCCTCTCCATCTGTTAGGAGCACTTATGTTCCCCCCTTTCCCCTCTCTTTGCCTTTTCTTCAACCATCTCCAACTATGTTCTCTCTGCCTGACTGTATCTGTATCTCCCTTATCCATTAAGAACAGATCCTCTCTGCCAGTTCAGTTATGGAATTCAGAGATAGTAACCACAATTCCTATCCCGAGGCCAGATTAAATATTAAACCCAAACCTGTCTAGTAGGACAACAAAGCTCTAAGAGCTTTTGTGCCATGTAGAGAGAGGGATCTTTGTGCTGGAGCAAGCTGACTCTCAGATAAAATACTGCAGAGCTACGTGACTGAGAATATCTAGGGTAGCACTCTACTGTCATGAGTCAAAGCATCAAAACTTTGATGAACGCACTCATGGTATCAATATACCATCAAAATATCAACAGTGCATGTGATAAACATTTCATGAGAAACTTCATGCATTTCTCAAACATGTCTATAAATCATGAAACACATGTATTGGTCCTATCCCGCAATGGCATATCTCACTAATGCCATGCTTGTTCTCCCATGTAATCCCTCACCTCACAGGCTGAGTTCATAAGGTACTTCCTGCTGAGTGTCGTGTTGAGCGTGTTGTTATGACTCAGCATGGGTTGCTTCATAAATACAAAGTCACTTCGGCTGGATATGGTGGAGTAGCAGGGTCTGTAGGTGCGTGTGTGTGGATCCTGGGAGCCTCCCACAACCTCCATATAGCGTATGGGTCCATCAGTATTGATTTGCAGGTGCAGGTCCTTGCTGGGCCTCTGATGGTAGCGGCTGGATCTGTGGCGACCATAGCAGCAGCAGTCGGAGCCTCCTATTCCTGGGCCACGGTGCCGTAGGCAGCGTACGATGACAACAACAAAGGTGATGAAGGACACAGCTGATACACAAGCTAGAGAGATGATCAGGTACAGGGTGATGTCTGACATCCCAGAGCGGTGGTAGAAGGGTGGGTGACGAGGGCTTGCTGGAGCATCGATGGCCGTGCCCTTCTCATCCACAGTTACTGTAATGTTTACAGAACTGGACTTCGGCGGGTCGCCGTTGTCCTGAATTATGACCATGATGTCATAAGCCGAGCCCTCTTCCTCCTCAGCCCACTTGCGGGCTGTGCGGAGCTCACCGCTGTGGGCACCAATACGGAACATGCCAGCATTTGGTCCAGGGGCAATGGAATAAAACAGCCATGCATTGTGCCCACTGTCTGCATCCACCCCTACAAGTTTATTTATGAGGTGGCCTGGGACAGCAGATGGGGGCACAGTGAGCTCTAACCTTTTGTCTTTTGGGTAGGCAGGGTGTACAATCACTGGTGCATTGTCATTTACATCCACCACAAAAACATGTACGGTGACGTTGGCTGTCCGCTGGGGCACCCCTGCATCCCGGGCCTGCACCTCAACATGGAAAGCGTTAAGCTGTTCATGATCCAGAGAGCGCATGCTGTAGATGTAGCCGCTCTCTGGGTTAATGTAGACATAAGAAGAGATAGGTGAGCCCTGGACCATAGTAGGAAGGATGGAGTAGGAGATGCGAGCATTGTCACCTACATCTGGATCGGTGGCTGAAACCACAGCGATGGGGGCACTGGGAGCATTGTTCTCTGGGATGTCCACAGAGTATGAGGGCTGGGAGAAGATGGGGGCATTGTCATTTACATCAGAGAGCTCCACCACAAAGGTGATTTGTGATGAAAGGGGAGGGGAACCAGCATCAGTGGCCTTGATGACCACTGTGTACTCTGCCACAGTCTCACGGTCCAGGTTTCCAGCAGTAATGAGGCTGTAGTGCTTTTCATAAGGTGAATTTAGTTTGAATGGCAAACCTGGTTGGACGGTTACTGTAACCTTCCCATTCAAACCAGAGTCCAGGTCCCGTGTACTTATGTATGCTATCACAGTCCCTGGTGCGGAGTCCTCTCTAACAGGACTGTGCACTGATGTCAGTGTCACCTCTGGCGCGTGGTCATTCACATCAATGACGTCCACTATGACGTTACAGGAGCCCTCCATAGCGGGAGAGCCTCCATCTCTGGCCTGCACTGTGATGTGGTATGCAGCAGCTTTCTCATAATCCACAACACCCTTCACACTGAGCTCTCCGCTTTTAGGATCCACACTGAAAAGGCTGCGAACGCCTTCCGGTGTGTATTTACTAAACAGGAAAGATATGTCCCCGTTGCTCCCCGAATCCGCGTCAGTCGCATTCAATTTCGTTACTAAAGTGCCCCGTGTAACATTCTCTAATAGCCTAACTCTCTTGACCGGCTCGTCAAAGACGGGCGCATTGTCATTTACATCCAGAATTTTAATGAGCAGAAGTGTTGAGCCAGATTTCTCTGGCTGACCCCCATCCACAGCAGTGAGCATCAGGCGAAACGAGGCCTGCGTCTCCCTGTCCAAAGCCTTATCCACAACTAGCTCTGGAAACTTGCTGCCGTCACTTTTAGTTTCCACTTTCAAAATAAAAAAGTCATTTGTTGCGAGATGGTAAGTGCGTAACGAGTTGGTCCCCATGTCTGGATCGTGTGCGCTCTCCAAGCGGAACTTGGTGCCCGGCGCGGCCGCCTCTGATATCTCCAAAGAAATGTTGCTGGTTGAAAACTGCGGTGAGTTGTCATTCACATCCAGGATGTCCACCACGACGCGATGGATGTCTAAAGGATTCTCCAGAAGTATTTGAAGGTTTAGTGAACACGTTGAACTTAGTTCGCACATCTGCTCCCTGTCAATCTTCTGTTTAATAACCAATTCTCCGGTCGCCTGCTTTACCTCAAAATACTGCGTTGTGGATTCAGAGACCACCCGTAACCTCCTCTGAACAATCCCCTCAGCAGTGAGACTCAAATCTTTAGCGATATTTCCAACGACAGAGCCCGGGTTTAGTTCCTCCGATACAGAATAGCTGAGCTGAGCGGACGCAGAGGAGAGGCAGGCGAGATAAAAGTAGAGCCTCCACAGCCTCCCTCCTCCGGAGCGCTTCCTCTGTCTGGAGTCCATTGTGCTGCGCTCCGAGGATCGGAGAACGGGAAAGTTTTCAACTACTTCTTTCACCGTAACGTATCCATAGTACTGTTAAAACGAGGCTGCCGGGCGTGATAGTAAACATTTCCGCTTTAAAAACAGATCGATGGGAAGTTTTGAAGTGATCATGACGGCCGTAGTTTAAAAGAAAAACGAGAACGAAAATCAGAGTACTTTCTGCCTCCAGTGAAACTCTCTGCTCTGTCTCCTCCGCCTCACTCCCCTCGTGGGCGGGGAGAGGCCACAGAGGCCTACCCTCTCATTGGAAGACAAGGGCTGGACCAGCTCTGTCACACAGCTCACACACACACACACACACAAACACACACACACACACACACACACAGGCTGAAAACTCTTCAGTGGCTTCACTTCCACTGGCAAGCAAGGATCAACTTATTCTCCTTTTAAAGTTTGAGAGGACAATGAGATTTGAATAACAGAGGGAGGAATATGTTATGACTGTGAAATACGGACTTTTACAAGATCCAAGAAAGAATAAATATGAAGGATAGATGTTATCTTACTGAGTAAGATTCATTGAAAGATTCAGTCACGTGCTCTCATTGAGAACTCCTCGCAGTCAAACTCAGGCAGCTGTTATTTATAGCAATGCTATTTGTATCCGCAGGGGGGCATGGTTTCCAAACTGGGTTTCTGTCTTCTCTGAGTACCTCAGAGGAAGGTTTGTCTTTACTTTATTACGAAGCCCCATTCAATCTACAAAATGTTTCAAAGTTCATGGTAACTGCAGAACTGCCACGCTGCACACAGTTTGAAGATTCAAGCTATGTAGCCTCAATTTAGGAGAAATAATATTTTTGTTCCATGAGACACCGCAAAAATAAGCATTTATGTGAACAATACAAACAAACAAACAAACAATCAAACAAAAAGTATGAATTGGACAATGAAAGGTGTTGCGAAGAAAGATAGTGATGTGACCAGTATCACATTATCATAGTACAGCACACCCAATATGTATGTGCATATGTGTATGTGTAAACTTTATTTTAATCGATAGCTAAAGTGAATAAAATGTATTATAAAAAATGTGCCCTGTCATGAGCTTAAGAAAAGGAATTACAACCACCCTAGTCCTGACCCCATGTTAGCAACGAAAAACTCCCATTTATACCGAGTTTGTTCCTCGATGTGGTTTCTATTGAAGAGAGTCAGTACACACATTTCCAATGGTCACCTATAACCACGCGATAAATAATCCAGCATTGATAATGAATATATAGATATATATGAAGACAAACTTAATTAGTGGGAATCTTTTAATCCTAAAAACCACATTACACAGGGCTTTGCTGTTCTCTGCTCACCTGCTGGCTCTCAAAGGTCCAGGTGCTGTCGGGTAAAGACGCATCCAGGACACTGATCACCTCCTTAAAGTCAGCTGTGCTGCTGGGTTTGATCAAAGTGAAGTCACTGTACTCTGACATCGGAGACATACAGGACCTGAAGGACTGACTCTGAGACAACATGTCTCCTCCCAGGACCTCCACGTACTTTATAGGTCCGTCAGTGTTGAGCTGAATCTGCAGGTTTCTGTTGGGGTTCTTGTAATCATCACAGTCGCTCCGTCTCATGCAGCAACTCCCGCTGCTTCTGCTGCTCCTGATGCATTTAACCGCTAAGATGAGAAAAGTCAGCACAGACAGCACGGACACCGCGGCCAGAGACAGAATCAAATAAAGGGTGATTCTGCCGTTTTTCTTGCTGGGCTCTGCCGCTTTCTGTCGGAGGTCTAAGATGGGCTCGTGGAGGCCGTCCTCCATCAGGATGGACACCGTGACGGTGGCGGACTGGACCGGTTCCCCGTCGTCCTTGACCTCTATAAGCAGCCTCTGAGAGGAGTCGTCCTGCTCGGACACAGCGCGTTTAGTCCTCACCTCCCCTGTGTACAGATTGACAGTGAACAGAGAGGCGTCTGTGGCCTCCGCCAGTTTGTAGGAGATCCAGGCGTTATGGCCCGAGTCAGCGTCCACGGCCGTCACCTTGGTAACCAGGTGACCCGCTTTCGCGGAGCGGGGCATCCTCTGATGAGAGAGGGAGCCCAGGGCAGCGGAGGAGGGGTAAATAACAGCGGGGGCATTGTCGTTCTGGTCCAGGATAAAAACATGGACGGTGGCGTTGCTGCTGAGAGACGGAGAGCCCTGGTCCTTTGCCTGAACCTGAATCTGAAACACCTTCAGCTTCTCATAGTCAAACGAGTGCATGCTGTAGATGCTGCCGTTATCTGAGTTGATGTAAACATAAGAGGAGACAGACACGTCCTGCACTTTAGAGTCCAGGATGGAGTAAGAGATTTTAGCGTTTTCGCCAAAGTCCAGGTCAGACGCAGATACTGAGTACAGTATAGACCCTGCTACCCCATTCTCTTTTAAATAGACATTATATGAGGGCTGAGAGAATATAGGAGGGTTGTCATTCACATCAGTGATGCGGACAGGTATCATTTTCTTACTGGACAGAGGAGGAGAGCCTGAATCAGTGGCTGTTATCTCAATATTATACTCGGAGATATTTTCTCGATCTAAAGCTCCACTGGTAACTAGTGCGTAATTATTAGAAAAAGATGGTTTCAGAGTAAATGGAGACCCTTTGAGCAGCTGTAGTATTACTTTACCATTGTCACCGGAGTCAAGGTCTCGTGCACTGATCAAAGCTACCACAGTGCCACTTGGTGCGTCTTCACGTACTGGCTTTGGCTGAGAAGTGAAAACGATTTCTGGAGCATTATCATTGAAATCTGTAACATCAACCTGCACGCGACAGTGACCCTCCATTTCAGGGCTGCCTTTATCTTTAGCAGTCACATCGATGTCATACGAGTTGGTAGTTTCATAGTCTAACTCTCCTTTCAATGTGATTTCACCCGTTAAAGGGTTCATATCAAAGATTGACAATACAGAATCTGGAGTCCGAGAACCAAATGAGAATTCAATTTCACCATTTAAACCTTCATCTGCATCTGTCGCTTTGGGTTTTATAATAACAGCGCCCTTAATACTTTTTTCACCCAGAGATACCTTGTAAAGGTTTTTTTCAAATACTGGAAAATTATCATTGGTGTCGAGCACAGTTATAGTTATTTGTGAGGTTCCAGATCTGACCGGGTTCCCGCCATCTAAAGCTGTTAGTAATATTTTGTGAACAGCTTTTCTCTCTCGATCTAAAGGCTTTTCTAAAACAAGTTCAGGAACAGTCTTACCGCCCTCTATTTCTTTTATTTTAAGTGAACAACAATCGTTTTTACTTAGAGTATATGATTTCAGTGAATTGCTCCCAACGTCGGGGTCCGTTGCGCTCTCCAAAGGAAAGCGCGTGCCCACAACTGCTAATTCGGCTATTTTTAAAGATAATTCATTTGAAAGAAAACTTGGAGAATTGTCATTTATGTCTCTTATTTCAACCTCAATTCGGTGTAACTGTAACGGGTCCTCAATAACCACTTGCAGAGGTAGAACACAGCTGGCGCTTTGTCCGCATAAAGCCTCTCTGTCTATTCTGTCATTCACCACCAGCTCGCCCTTCCCCGCATCCACACTGAAATACTGCTCACCAGCCTCAGAGGCGACACGCAGCTTACGGTCAAAAATGTCTGATAGTCCCAAACCCAGATCTTTGGCTAGATTTCCTACCACAGAGCCCTGTTTCAGCTCCTCCGGGATGCTGTAACGAGTCTGTCCGTTTATTGTACTCCACAAGAGAAAGAAATGATGCCACCAGAGCGCCTGCCACCTCCAGTCTCGGTATCCTATTGTCTTTCTCATCACTGATTCAGTAAAACACATCATTTCCACTCCTCAAGAACAAAGACCATTGAGTTAAAATCCATACTCCGACAGCTTGTACATAATCCGTTAAAAAGATGCATCTTCTTTGTCAAAAATGTAATTAAAATATAACCTTATACTCCGAGTATATGAGCCATTTACCTACTCTCCTCCCACCCCGAGCATTGTGGTTTGGTGCTGAAGCTGCATGGGATGGGGGAGGGAGTAGATCTCTTTGTACAGTTCTCACTGCTATTGGTGCACAGCCTCCATCTCTCTCATCCAATGAGAGGAAAACTGAGCAGCATCGTTAAAGACACACTAACCCCTTTTGCACTGTCATCACAGAGCAAGTGAGCCACCAGGAGAGGCTGATAAACATTCCCACGACTTATGTAAATGAAATGTACGTATATGTGTTAAAATACAAGCCCGTGTATTTACAAATTATATCAACTGTTAACATTATTTTTCACTGAAACCAAAAGTATTTCCCTCGGCTTTGATTGTTAATGCGTAAATACCATCATGTTAAGCTTCATTCAAATACAATGTCCGGTAAATGTATTGAGTACAATTGGTCATTAAAGGTATTGGTTACATGTTCGCGTATTTTCATTGTTACCCCCCGAGTAAAAGTCATCAACAACAATCTGCTCTCGTACGCACAGTACGCCCTGTAGGTCAGAGTCGCTGTCCACCTTTGTGGTGCTGAAACGCTCAGCTCGAAAAACTATTCAATATCCAACACACTGTTCAGGTTAACTGATAACAGCTGCGGAGGCACAAAATATGTTGAAGTTAACTAGACAAATTGCAAGTTTTAATTTGGGGATATATATATACCTCTGTTATTCTCACTGCTTACCTGCTGGCTCTCAAAGGTCCAGGTGCTGTCGGGTAAAGACGCATCCAGGACACTGATCACCTCCTTAAAGTCAGTGGTGCTGCTGGGTTTGATCAAAGTGAAGTCACTGTACTCTGACATCGGAGACATACAGGACCTGAAGGACTGACTCTGAGACAACATGTCTCCTCCCAGGACCTCCACGTACTTTATAGGTCCGTCAGTGTTGAGCTGAATCTGCAGGTTTCTGTTGGGGTTCTTGTAATCATCACAGTCGCTCCGTCTCATGCAGCAACTCCCGCTGCTTCTGCTGCTCCTGATGCATTTAACCGCTAAGATGAGAAAAGTCAGTACAGACAGCACGGACACCGCGGCCAGAGACAGAATCAAATAAAGGGTGATTCTGCCGTTTTTCTTGCTGGGCTCGGCCGCTTTGTGTCGGAGGTCTAAGATGGGCTCGTGGAGGCCGTCCTCCATCAGGATGGACACCGTGACGGTAGCGGACTGGACCGGTTCCCCGTCGTCCTTGACCTCTATAAGCAGCCTCTGAGAGGAGTCGTCCTGCTCGGACACAGCGCGTTTAGTCCTCACCTCCCCTGTGTACAGATTGACAGTGAACAGAGAGGCGTCTGTGGCCTCCGCCAGTTTGTAGGAGATCCAGGCGTTATGGCCCGAGTCAGCGTCCACGGCCGTCACCTTGGTAACCAGGTGACCCGCTTTAGCGGAGCGGGGCATCCTCTGATGAGAGAGGGAGCCCAGGGCAGCGGAGGAGGGGTAAATAACAGCGGGGGCATTGTCGTTCTGGTCCAGGATAAAAACATGGACGGTGGCGTTGCTGCTGAGAGACGGAGAGCCCTGGTCCTTTGCCTGAACCTGAATCTGAAACACCTTCAGCTTCTCATAGTCAAACGAGTGCATGCTGTAGATGCTGCCGTTATCTGAGTTGATGTAAACATAAGAGGAGACAGACACGTCCTGCACTTTAGAGTCCAGGATGGAGTAAGAGATTTTAGCGTTTTCACCAAAGTCCAGGTCAGACGCTGATACTGAGTACAGTATAGACCCTGCTACCCCATTCTCCTTTAAATAGACATTATAGGAGGGCTGAGAGAATATAGGAGGGTTGTCATTCACATCAGTGATGCGGACAGGTATTATTTTCTTACTGGACAGAGGAGGAGAGCCTGAATCAGTGGCTGTTATCTCAATATTGTACTCGGAAAAGCTCTCTCTATCTAATGTACTTGTTGTAACCAGTGCGTAATTATTAGAAAAAGATGGTTTTAAACTGAAGGGTGAATTCTTTGTGAGTTTTAATGTTACTTTTCCGTTATTACCGGAGTCAAGGTCTCGTGCACTGATTAAGGCTACAACTGTGCCTCTCGGTGCGTCCTCGCGTACTGGGTTTGGGTCAGAAGTGAGAACTATTTCTGGGGCATTGTCATTAATGTCTATTACTACTACTTGCACACGACAGTGGCCCTCCATCTCAGGAACCCCTTTATCTTTTGCAGTGATATCTATTTCATATATTGGAGCACCTTCATAATCTAACGGCCCCACTAAAGATATCTCACCTGTGCCTGAATCCAGTTTAAAAATGGATAACAATGACTGCGGTGTGTGCTCAGCAAATACGTAATCAATCTCTCCATTAACACCTTCGTCTGCGTCTGTCGCTTCAACTTTTAAAAGCACAGAACCAGCGACACTATTTTCATGTACAGTTACATTATACAGCGGCTTTTTGAAAACAGGGATATTGTCGTTGTTGTCGAGTACAGTTACTATGATTTTTGTGGTTCCAGTTTTGACTGGATTGCCTCCGTCTAGAGCTGTCAGTAATAACTGATGGACACTTTGTTTCTCTCTGTCAAGTGATTTCTCTAACACTAGTTCTGGAACCTTTCGATTACCAGACAACTCTTTAATTCTTAAACTAAAACACTCATCTTTACTGAGAGTATACGATTTAACCGAATTACTTCCAACGTCCTGGTCCTGTGCTGTTTCTAAAGGAAAGCGTACGCCTGTGGCAGTTAATTCTGCTATCTTTAAAGATCGCTCCTCTGTTGAGAAAATTGGAGAATTGTCATTTATGTCTCTTATTTCCACTTCTATCCGGTGTAGCTGTAGCGGATTCTCTGCTACAACCTGTAAAGTCAACACACAGCTGGCGCTTTGTCCGCATAAAGCCTCTCTGTCTATTCTGTCATTCACCACCAGCTCGCCCTTCCCCGCATCCACACTGAAATACTGCTTACCAGCCTCAGAGGCGACACGCAGCTTACGGTCAAAAATGTCTGATAGTCCCAAACCCAGATCTTTGGCTAGATTTCCTACCACAGAGCCCTGTTTCAGCTCCTCCGGGATGCTGTAACGAGTCTGTCCGTTTATTGTACTCCACAAGAGAAAGAAATGATGCCACCAGAGCGCCTGCCACCTCCAGTCTCGGTATCCTATTGTCTTTGTCATCCTCGGTCCGTTAGAAAACGCTATTTCCCATCGAGGTATTGTTCACATAACATGACCAGTTCAACATTAATCCTACCGCCTGGATCGACACTCCAATATCAACAAATCCCCGAATATTTGGCAAAAACAAATGCCTAAATTCCGGACGCCTTCGAATAAGCGCATCTCCTCTCCTGCTCCGTTCACTGTGAGTGTTACCGTGGCGAGACTGAATGGGGGGGATGGAGTAGATCTCTTTGTACAGTTCTGTATGCTATTGGTTCACAGCATTCATCTCTGCTATCCAATCACAGAGAGGTAACTGTGCTGGTGAGGAGGCTGCACCCCCTCCCTTGCAGCACAACCATGGCAGAGAGGTGAATCTGACTTCTGTGAGAAATCTCTTTGTATACAATTGAAATTAGATAACGCACATGAGAAAAGATGAATTATATTGTTATTTTCCGGACTGATGGCATGACGAATTCTGACTATGCATATTCTTAAAATAATGCTAATACCTGATGATTGGAGTACTAAAAGTGTTTTATTAAACATGTAAACAGGTCTACTATTTATGTGCAATTATTCTTGTAAAACCTGGTCATGAAAAGATTTATTTTCCTGAACATTGTCTGAAACAACACCTATTTTTGACAAAATGAATAGATATACTTAAAAAAGGATTACATTATGTTCAGTCTCATAAGACCCAGTAACTGATGATAAAAACCAAACCACTTGTCCTTATATATCAAACAATGTAACGGGTTATTATGTGACAGGAAGGAGTAACTCATCAGAGTAATATAACTCCAGGTGAATAGATTATGCAATGATCTGTTAGTAATAACTAAACTCCAGGTTGATCGATTGTGCAGTGATCTGTTGGTAATGCCTCGGGGTTCCGGTAGAGGGAACCGCGCTCTGCGTCTTCAGTTGAGTGAATACAAGAGCTACGTGTGGATCTCCTCATTTCTCTCTCACCACTATTTCCCCGTTCAAGGGTACAACAAAAGCACTGTCTGCATTTAAGGCACCAAAGGTCAAACAGAGAAGCGGCATCACCAATTCACTAATGCTAAAAGTCAATCCATGAACTTGGAGCTGACAATAAAATAAATAAATGAAAAAAAAATCAATACAACACTCATTCAGCTTCTCAGTGGCACACACAAGTCACGATCATTTCCTACTTTAAAGACGATTTTTATTTTTTTTATGACGGCAAATTTTGAAAATGTATAAAGCCGATCTATTGTTCTCTGCTCACCTGCTGGCTCTCAAAGGTCCAGGTGCTGTCGGGTAAAGACGCATCCAGGACACTGATCACCTCCTTAAAGTCAGTGGTGCTGCTGGGTTTGATCAAAGTGAAGTCACTGTACTCTGACATCGGAGACATACAGGACCTGAAGGACTGACTCTGAGACAACATGTCTCCTCCCAGGACCTCCACGTACTTTATAGGTCCGTCAGTGTTGAGCTGAATCTGCAGGTTTCTGTTGGGGTTCTTGTAATCATCACAGTCGCTCCGTCTCATGCAGCAACTCCCGCTGCTTCTGCTGCTCCTGATGCATTTAACCGCTAAGATGAGAAAAGTCAGCACAGACAGCACGGACACCGAGGCCAGAGACAGAATCAAATAAAGGGTGATTCTGCCGTTTTTCTTGCTGGGCTCGGTCGCTTTCTGTCGGAGATCTAAGATGGGCTCGTGGAGGCCGTCCTCCATCAGGATGGACACCGTGACGGTGGCGGACTGGACCGGTTCCCCGTCGTCCTTGACCTCTATAAGCAGCCTCTGAGAGGAGTCGTCCTGCTCGGACACAGAGCGTTTAGTCCTCACCTCCCCTGTGTACAGATTGACAGTGAACAGAGAGGCGTCTGTGGCCTCCGCCAGTTTGTAGGAGATCCAGGCGTTATGGCCCGAGTCAGCGTCCACGGCCGTCACCTTGGTAACCAGGTGACCCGCTTTAGCGGAGCGGGGCATCCTCTGATGAGAGAGGGAGCCCAGGGCAGCGGAGGAGGGGTAAATAACAGCGGGGGCATTGTCGTTCTGGTCCAGGATAAAAACATGGACGGTGGCGTTGCTGCTGAGAGACGGAGAGCCCTGGTCCTTTGCCTGAACCTGAATCTGAAACACCTTCAGCTTCTCATAGTCAAACGAGTGCATGCTGTAGATGCTGCCGTTATCTGAGTTGATGTAAACATAAGAGGAGACAGACACGTCCTGCACTTTAGAGTCCAGGATAGAGTAAGAGATTTTAGCGTTTTCACCAAAGTCCAGGTCAGACGCTGATACTGAGTACAGTATAGACCCTGCTACGCCATTCTCCTTTAAATAGACATTATAGGAGGGCTGAGAGAATATAGGAGGGTTGTCATTCACATCGGTGATGCGGACAGATATAATTTTCTTACTGGACAGAGGAGGAGAGCCTGAATCAGTGGCTGTTATTTCAATACTATATTCGGAGATATTTTCTCGATCTAAAGCTCCACCAGTAACCAGTGCGTAATTATTAGAAAAAGATGGTTTCAGAGTAAATGGAGACCCTTTTGGGAGCTGTAATATGACTTTACCATTGTCACCGGAGTCAAGGTCTCGTGCACTGATCAAAGCTACCACAGTGCCACTTGGTGCGTCCTCAGGCACAGAGTTTGGTTGGGAGGTCAGAAATATATGTGGCGCATTATCGTTAACATCTAAGACGTCAATCTGGACAGTGCAGTGTCCCTCCATTATGGGAATTCCTTTGTCTCTAGCGCAAATGTCTATTTCATAATTAGCATTTGTTTCGAAATCTAATTTCCCTGTAAGACGTATTTCTCCGGTTAATGAATCAATATCAAACACAGAGGAGACACTGTCTGGTGTGTGCGCTCCAAATGAATACTCCACCTCTCCATTAGGACCTTCATCACTATCTTTTGCTGTAAGTTTAAGGATAGATGCACCTTGTACACTATTTTCGCTTACTGACACTTTGTAAACATTTTTCTCAAATACAGGAAAATTGTCATTATTGTCAAGCACATTTATGGTTATCTGTGAGGTCCCAGATTTGACCGGATTTCCCCCGTCCAGAGCTGTTAGTTGAAGCTGATGTATGGGCTTTTTTTCTCTGTCCAGAGATTTAGACAAGACTAGCTCAGGGACTTTCCTCCCACCGGAAACATCTTTAAGCTTCAAACTAAAAAAGTCATCTTTACTCAATGTATAAGACCTCACTGAATTTACTCCCACATCAAGATCCCTTGCTGTCTCCAAAGGAAAACGTGCCCCTGCCGCTGTCGACTCTGCTATCTTTAATAGAATATCCTGCGAGGGGAACCTTGGAAAATTATCATTGATATCTTGTATTTCCACTTCAACTCGGTACAATTGTAACGGTTTATCAATGACCACTTGCAGAGGCAACACACAGCTGGCGCTTTGTCCGCATAAAGCCTCTCTGTCTATTCTGTCATTCACCACCAGCTCGCCCTTCCCCGCATCCACACTGAAATACTGCTCACCAGCCTCAGAGGCGACACGCAGTTTGCGGTCAAAAATCTCAGATAGTCCTAAACCCAGATCTTTGGCTAGATTTCCTACCACAGAGCCCTGTTTCAGCTCCTCCGGGATGCTGTAACGAGTCTGTCCGTTTATTGTACTCCACAAGAGAAAGAAATGATGCCACCAGAGCGCCTGCCACCTCCAGTCTCGATATCCTATTGTCTTTGTCATCCCCGATCCGTTAGAATTATTTCCCATTGAGGTAATCAAAAAATAGATAGTTCCCATCCATTGCCATCAAGCATTAATGCAAAACAAAGATCCAAAATCGCTTCATGCCGAAAACTAAATACATGCTTTCTTCTTTTTAATCCCGGTAAGAGCATCACTCCCTCTCATCCAGCTCCATACAATGAAAATGTGTACGGATCCTTTCGGCTGCGTGGGGGAGGGAGTAGATCTCTTTGTACAGTTCAACATTTCATTGGTGCACCATATCTGTCTCTACCAACCAGTAAGAAGGAGGGTGAGCAGTGCTTTTAAAGGCACAGTCACCCTCGAAACAGTGTGGCTTGGTGTATTGAGAGTGTCGACGAAGAAAAGAAACGAGGCCAGCTGTTACACTTCACCAATAGCACAAAATAAATGAATTCTTATTAATGAATACAAATATAAAACTCAGCCTGTCTTCTGGTTATTTGAACGTTTGATTGAACAGTGTTTGTGATTTGAACCAGCAACAGTCGAAAGCAGTTTATCTTTTTAATATCCAAACCTGTGCAGGCTGTCGCTGTCCTCGTGTGTGGTGCTGAAACAAAGGGCCATTCATACGACTTTAAAAGGAGCAGTCCAAAATGGTAAAATACCCCATTTAAACAGAGCTAAATACAAAACCTAAACTTTGTAACAATGTAGGCCCTTATGGAGAAACAAATATTAGGCAAGGTAGACTCAATTTTGCAAACCCAATGAACGTGAGACTATGACTGGGTTGAAAAAAAGACCTTGTGATAAACTTCTCAAGATCTTCTTTGCATTGTATAATTGACAATAACGATCGAACAATATGATGGGATGTGATGTTAAAAGTGTAAACTGAGATCGGGACAGAAAACAGAGAAAATCACCAGAGCACCAAACAATATGTTTAGTGAACGCGACACAAAAAGAGAAAAAAATGCTTGTAATTATTACATATGCTATATGTTTCATAGACACCGTGTAAAGGGATTTGCAATCGACAAAAAAGTCATATAAAAGTATCATGTCAGTCTACCATTGTTCTCTGCTCACCTGCTGGCTCTCAAAGGTCCAGGTGCTGTCGGGTAAAGACGCATCCAGGACACTGATCACCTCCTTAAAGTCAGTGGTGCTGCTGGGTTTGATCAAAGTGAAGTCACTGTACTCTGACATCGGAGACATACAGGACCTGAAGGACTGACTCTGAGACAACATGTCTCCTCCCAGGACCTCCACGTACTTTATAGGTCCGTCAGTGTTGAGCTGAATCTGCAGGTTTCTGTTGGGGTTCTTGTAATCATCACAGTCGCTCCGACTCATGCAGCAACTCCCGCTGCTTCTGCTGCTCCTGATGCATTTAACCGCTAAGATGAGAAAAGTCAGCACAGACAGCACGGACACCGAGGCCAGAGACAGAATCAAATAAAGGGTGATTCTGCCGTTTTTCTTGCTGGGCTCGGTCTCTTTCTGTCGGAGGTCTAAGATGGGCTCGTGGAGGCCGTCCTCCATCAGGATGGACACCGTGACGGTGGCGGACTGGACCGGTTCCCCGTCGTCCTTGACCTCTATAAGCAGCCTCTGAGAGGAGTCGTCCTGCTCGGACACAGCGCGTTTAGTCCTCACCTCCCCTGTGTACAGATTGACAGTGAACAGAGAGGCGTCTGTGGCCTCCGCCAGTTTGTAGGAATCCAGGCGTTATGGCCCGAGTCAGCGTCCACGGCCGTCACCTTGGTAACCAGGTGACCCGCTTTCGCGGAGCGGGGCATCCTCTGATGAGAGAGGGAGCCCAGGGCAGCGGAGGAGGGGTAAATAACAGCGGGGGCATTGTCGTTCTGGTCCAGGATAAAAACATGGACGGTGGCGTTGCTGCTGAGAGACGGAGAGCCCTGGTCCTTTGCCTGAACCTGAATCTGAAACACCTTCAGCTTCTCATAGTCAAACGAGTGCATGCTGTAGATGCTGCCGTTATCTGAGTTGATGTAAACATAAGAGGAGACAGACACGTCCTGCACTTTAGAGTCCAGGATAGAGTAAGAGATTTTAGCGTTTTCACCAAAGTCCAGGTCAGACGCTGATACTGAGTACAGTATAGACCCTGCTACCCCATTCTCCTTTAAATAGACATTATAGGAGGGCTGAAAGAATATAGGAGGGTTGTCATTCACATCAGTGATGCGGACAGGTATCATTTTCATACTGGACAGAGGAGGAGAGCCTGAATCAGTGGCTGTTATCTCAATATTATACTCTGAATATCTCTCTCTGTCCAAAGCTCCACTGGTAACCAGTGCGTAATTATTAGAAAACGATGGTTTAAGAGTGAAAGGAGAGCCTTTGGGTAATTGTAATGTCACTTTGCTATTGTTACCGGAATCAGCGTCACGTGCGTTTAGCAAAGCCACCACCGTGCCACTCGGAGCGTCTTCGCGCACCGACTGCGGTTCAGAAGTGAGAACAATTTCTGGAGTGTTATCATTAACATCTAGTACATCGATCTGTAAACGACACTGGCTCTCCATTTCGGGAAACCCATTGTCTTTCGCAGTAATTTCAATTTTGTAAGACGTAGCTCTTTCATAATCTAAGTCTCCTTTCAAACGTATTTCCCCTGTCAGGGAATTTATTTCAAATACTGATGATACAGCATCTGGTGTCCGCGGGCCAAAAGAGAATTTAACTTCTGCGTTTGGGCCCTCATCTGCATCAGTTGCTGTAACTTTGACAACAAAAGCATCTTTTGCAGTATTTTCTCCCAACGAAACTTTATATACATTCTTATCGAAAACTGGAAAATTGTCATTTGCATCAAGCACTGTGATTGTGATCTCTGAGGTCCCAGACATGACTGGGTTTCCTCCGTCTAATGCAGTGAGCAGCAGCTGATGAACAGCCTTCTTCTCTCGGTCAAGGGGCTTCTCTAACACTAACTCCGGGACTGTTTTGCCGTCCTCCACTTCCTTCATTTTCAACGTAAAACAGTCATTTTTAGTCAACATATAGGATTTAACTGAATTACTGCCAACGTCAGAATCTTCTGCACCCTCCAGTGGAAATCGAGTTCCCACTGCTGCCGATTCAGAAATTTTTAAAGACAGTTCTTTTGTATGAAAAATAGGCGAATTGTCATTTATATCTTTTATTTCCACCTCAATCCGGTGTAAATGTAGAGGTTTTTCGATAACAACCTGCAGAGGTAACACACAGCTGGCGCTTTGTCCGCATAAAGCCTCTCTGTCTATTCTGTCATTCACCACCAGCTCGCCCTTCCCCGCATCCACACTGAAATACTGCTCACCAGCCTCAGAGGCGACACGCAGCTTACGGTCAAATATGTCTGATAGTCCCAAACCCAGATCTTTGGCTAGATTTCCTACCACAGAGCCCTGTTTCAGCTCCTCCGGGATGCTGTAACGAGTCTGTCCGTCTATTGTACTCCACAAGAGAAAGAAATGATGCCACCAGAGCGCCTGCCACCTCCAGTCTCGGTATCCTATTGTCTTTGTCATCCCGGATCCGTTAGAATATATTGTTCCCCATCGAGAAAAACGAAGGTAATATCCACTTTCGAGGAGCGTTAACTATTCCCATACATTTGTATAGATCATTTTTGCTCATGTCTGGATCCTAAATTAATGATTTCATTTTCAGCGTTGAGGTATGAGCGCATCACACCGTCCTTCAGCTCAATGCATTGTTACCGTTTACAGTGCTGAGGCTGCAAGGGGGAAGGGGTAGATCTCTTTGTACAATTCTGTACGCTATTGGTGCGCAGCATCCATCACCAGCATCCAATAGGAAGAGGGATGAGCTGAGCTTTTAAAGACACAGCTGCGCTCATGAGAATCGGCCTACATGCCTTGCTGTGTGTGATGGATGCAAAATCGCTCTCATACCTCTGTTTTTATAAATGTACTGCTGAAACAATGTGTACGCTCGAAGAGAATGTGAATTCCGAGAACAGAATACGCAGCAAAATGACAAAAGTATGCCAAGTCAAAACTTAATCAGCTTTGAAGTAAGAAATCTCTACTTTTAATCACAAGTAAATGAAAAATAAAATAAAGTTTGCCACCATTACCAAACTAAAGCGCACATCTCATATGTTTTGAGTTGTGGGGTCAAGTATTTTTAGGCAATTGTGAGTTGTTGATATGGAGAGGTGTTGCTAAATATATCAGTTATGAAAAAAGCATTAACACAAGTCCACACTTGACATACACTTAACAACAGGGGTGTATGTATATTTTTCAGCATATGAGTTTGATAAAAACAAGATTGAGATTTTTTTCGTTTTTACCATGACAAAAGCCACGATTGTGGGATGACAACCAGATATCAGCATATACTATCAAACAAAAAAGTTTACGAAACTATGACGGGGGATAAACATGTCATCTGCTCACCTGCTGGCTCTCAAAGGTCCAGGTGCTGTCGGGTAAAGACGCATCCAGGACACTGATCACCTCCTTAAAGTCAGTGGTGCTGCTGGGTTTGATCAAAGTGAAGTCACTGTACTCTGACATCGGAGACATACAGGACCTGAAGGACTGACTCTGAGACAACATGTCTCCTCCCAGGACCTCCACGTACTTTATAGGTCCGTCAGTGTTGAGCTGAATCTGCAGGTTTCTGTTGGGGTTCTTGTAATCATCACAGTCGCTCCGACTCATGCAGCAACTCCCGCTGCTTCTGCTGCTCCTGATGCATTTAACCGCTAAGATGAGAAAAGTCAGCACAGACAGCACGGACACCGAGGCCAGAGACAGAATCAAATAAAGGGTGATTCTGCCGTTTTTCTTGCTGGGCTCTGCCGCTTTCTGTCGGAGGTCTAAGATGGGCTCGTGGAGGCCGTCCTCCATCAGGATGGACACCGTGACGGTGGCGGACTGGACCGGTTCCCCGTCGTCCTTGACCTCTATAAGCAGCTTCTGAGAGGAGTCGTCCTGCTCGGACACAGCGCGTTTAGTCCTCACCTCCCCTGTGTACAGATTGACAGTGAACAGAGAGGCGTCTGTGGCCTCCGCCAGTTTGTAGGAGATCCAGGCGTTATGGCCCGAGTCAGCGTCCACGGCCGTCACCTTGGTAACCAGGTGATCCGCTTTAGCGGAGCGGGGCATCCTCTGATGAGAGAGGGAGCCCAGGGCAGCGGAGGAGGGGTAAATAACAGCGGGGGCATTGTCGTTCTGGTCCAGGATAAAAACATGGACGGTGGCGTTGCTGCTGAGAGACGGAGAGCCCTGGTCCTTTGCCTGAACCTGAATCTGAAACACCTTCAGCTTCTCATAGTCAAACGAGTGCATGCTGTAGATGCTGCCGTTATCTGAGTTGATGTAAACATAAGAGGAGACAGACACGTCCTGCACTTTAGAGTCCAGTATAGAGTAAGAGATTTTAGCGTTTTCGCCAAAGTCCAGGTCAGACGCTGATACTGAGTACAGTATAGACCCTGCTACCCCATTCTCCTTTAAATAGACATTATAGGAGGGCTGAGAGAATATAGGAGGGTTGTCATTCACATCAGTGATGCGGACAGGTATAGTTTTCTTACTGGACAGAGGAGGAGAGCCTGAATCAGTGGCTGTTATCTCAATACCATATTCTGACAATTTTTCTCGGTCCAAAGCTCCACTGGTAACCAGTGCGTAATTATTTGAAAAAGAGGGTTTAAGAGTAAATGGAGAACGTTTGGGAAGTTGTAAATTCACTTTACCATTATCACCAGAATCAAAATCACGGACGCTGAGTAAAGCCACTACTGTCCCACTGCGAGAGTCTTCCGGAACAGAAGGAGGTTTTGAAGTCAGCACAATTTCTGGGGCATTATCATTTACGTCTAAGACATCCACCTGCACACTGCAGTGACCCTCCATTTTTGGCAAGCCTTTGTCTTTTGCACTAATGTCTATTCGATACGAGGCTTGAGTTTCGTGGTCCAGCTGCTTTGTCAAAGATATATCTCCCGTCACAGGATCTATATAAAATAATGACTGCACTGACGGCGGTGTGTGTATACCGAGCGAGTACTCTATTTCTCCATTTAAACCCTCATCTATGTCGGTTGCCTTTGTTGTAATTACAAATGAGCCATTTGCACTGTTTTCTTGTACAGCAACTTTATAAAAAGTATTTTCAAATATTGGTACATTGTCGTTAATATCCAGAACATTAACAGTTATTTTAGAAGTGCCAGACTTGACTGGATTTCCTCCGTCCATAGCAGTAAGAAATAAATTGTGAATGGCTTTTTTCTCTCGGTCTAAAGATTTATTTAATACTAATTCTGGTATTTTTCGCCCATTTTCGATTTCTTTAACTTTTAAAGTGAAGCAGTCATCTTTGCTTAACGTGTATGTCTTTAATCCGTTACTCCCAACATCGGGATCCTCTGCGCTCTCTAAGGGGAAACGAACACCTACAACGGTGTGTTCTGCAATTTCTATTACATGATCGCTTTTGAGAAAACTAGGAGCATTGTCATTTACGTCTCTTATTTCCACTTCTATTCGGTGTAGCTGTAGCGGATTCTCTATTACAACCTGCAGAGGTAACACACAGCTGACGCTCTGTCCGCATAAAGCCTCTCTGTCTATTCTGTCATTCACCACCAGCTCGCCCTTCCCCGCATCCACACTGAAATACTGCTTACCAGCCTCAGAGGCGACACGCAGTTTACGGTCAAAAATCTCTGTTAGTCCCAAACCCAGATCTTTGCCTAAATTGCCGACCGTAGAGCCCAGCTCCAGCTCCTCCGGGATGCTGTAACGCGTCTGTCCGTTTATTGTACTCCACAAGAGAAAGAAATGATGCCACCAGAGCGCCTGCCACCTCCAGTCTGGGTATCCCATTCTCTTTGTCATCCCCGGTCCGTTACAATACGACGTTATTCCCCATCGAAATATTTTTGCAAAATACAAAGGTCAGTGTGAAAATCCATCGCAGATGAAGTCCCTTCACTCCAAAAATATCCATACCGATTCATCACGAGGCGCAAATAAAGATATATTATTTAATCTGAGTGTTTACGCGCATCCTCCCCTCACCTCGGACTCAAAGCAATGTACTGACTACAGTGGTGAGGGTGGGGGGAGGGAGTAGATCTCTTTGTACAGCTCCTAATTCTATTGGCGGACAGCCTCTCCCCTACATCCAATGACACCGAGAGAGCAGTGTGTTTCAGACCCTGCACTGCAATTCAGAAATGTATGAAACGGAACAATAGGGAAACTGACTCACTGATAAATTAGATGAAATTGAACGAGTGCATTATATTAGGATGTGTTCCCTTTATTTGGGATGTCATGCTTTTAACAATCACTGTAAAGTCATTCATGCTGCAGTTTATATGACCACAATCATTTTAAAACTTCAAGGCGTCTAAAAGTGGAATTCACACTCAAATGAATGAAAATAAATGGTACATTAGACTTCCAGCACATGCGAATGTCTTCATGAAATAACTTGCAATCCCATCCATCATTGATAGACTCAAAAGTATTTCACTTGATCATTCTTGAACCATTCAGTCTTAAAAGACTCTCTCACATATCTGCTCACGGCAGTCTAAGTAAGATGGAAAACCTCAGTGTGCTGCAGTAGCATGTGACAATTGTGATGTTTAAATATGTCAAAACTCTACATGAAGGCAAAAAAAAAAAAGTATCCAAGTGTTTATTTCACTGACACGTGTGCAGTAACAATATGACCGAGAGCATGGCTGCAGAGGCCGGATCGCTCTACTGTATGTCACTTAAAAACAATATCAACCTGAGTGTGATAATGCTTTAAAAGTCTGAATGCATCATAACGAATCAAATCCATCGAGGAAAAAAACCAAACAAACATGTGAATCCTGTCAGAGAATATACAAATGGAAGATTATTTTACTCTCTGCTCACCTGCTGGCTCTCAAAGGTCCAGGTGCTGTCGGGTAAAGACGCATCCAGGACACTGATCACCTCCTTAAAGTCAGTGGTGCTGCTGGGTTTGATCAAAGTGAAGTCACTGTACTCTGACATCGGAGACATGCAGGACCTGAAGGACTGACTCTGAGACAACATGTCTCCTCCCAGGACCTCCACGTACTTTATAGGTCCGTCAGTGTTGAGCTGAATCTGCAGGTTTCTGTTGGGGTTCTTGTAATCATCACAGTCGCTCCGACTCATGCAGCAACTCCCGCTGCTTCTGCTGCTCCTGATGCATTTAACCGCTAAGATAAGAAAAGTCAGCACAGACAGCACGGACACCGAGGCCAGAGACAGAATCAAATAAAGGGTGATTCTGCCGTTTTTCTTGCTGGGCTCGGTCGCTTTCTGTCGGAGGTCTAAGATGGGCTCGTGGAGGCCGTCCTCCATCAGGATGGACACCGTGACGGTGGCGGACTGGACCGGTTCCCCGTCGTCCTTGACCTCTATAAGCAGCCTCTGAGAGGAGTCGTCCTGCTCGGACACAGCGCGTTTAGTCCTCACCTCCCCTGTGTACAGATTGACAGTGAACAGAGAGGCGTCTGTGGCTTCCGCCAGTTTGTAGGAGATCCAGGCGTTATGGCCCGAGTCAGCGTCCACGGCCGTCACCTTGGTAACCAGGTGACCCGCTTTAGCGGAGCGGGGCATCCTCTGATGAGAGAGGGAGCCCAGGGCAGCGGAGGAGGGGTAAATAACAGCGGGGGCATTGTCGTTCTGGTCCAGGATAAAAACATGGACGGTGGCGTTGCTGCTGAGAGACGGAGAGCCCTGGTCCTTTGCCTGAACCTGAATCTGAAACACCTTCAGCTTCTCATAGTCAAACGAGTGCATGCTGTAGATGCTGCCGTTATCTGAGTTGATGTAAACATAAGCGGAGACAGACACGTCCTGCACTTTAGAGTCCAGGATAGAGTAAGAGATTTTCGCGTTTTCACCAAAGTCCAGGTCAGACGCTGATACTGAGTACAGTATAGACCCTGCTACCCCATTCTCCTTTAAATAGACATTATAGGAGGGCTGAGAGAATATAGGAGGGTTGTCATTCACATCAGTGACGATGACAGGTATCATTTTCTTACTGGACAGAGGAGGAGAGCCTGAATCAGTGGCTGTTATCTCAACGTTATATTCTGAGAATTTCTCTCTGTCTAAAGCTCCACTGGTGACTAGTTCGTAATTATTAGAGAATGATGGTTTCAGAGTGAAAGGAGAACGCTTAGAAAGCTGTAAAGTTACTTTACCATTATCACCAGAGTCAAGGTCTCGTGCACTGATTAGAGCCACTACTGTGCCACTTGGTGCGTTTTCACGTGCTGGACTGGGTTTTGAAGTGAGCACAATTTCTGGAGCATTATCATTTATGTCTTCTACGTCCAATTGCACACGACAGTTACCGTCCATTTCGGGAGTGCCTTTGTCTTTAGCAGTTATATCGATAAGGAATGATTTAGAAGTTTCATAATCTAATGGTCCTTTCAATATGAGTTCTCCTGTTCTATCATTTATTTCAAATGTTGATAACACAACATCTGGAGTGCGGGACCCGAAAGAATATTTCACTTCACCATTAAGACCCTCGTCCGCATCTGTAGCTGTAAGTTTAATTACAAATGTTCCTTTGGTGCTGTTCTCCTTTAAAGACACTTTGTATTCATGTTCACTGAATACTGGAAAATTGTCATTGTTATCAAGTACATCAATAATTATCTTACAGGTGCCAGATGTGACCGGGTTTCCCCCATCTAATGCTGTCAACACCAGCTGATGAAGAGCATTCTTTTCTCGGTCTAAAGGCTTCTCTAACACTAATTCTGGAACCGTTTTACCATTTTTTGCATCTTTAAATTTGAGTGAAAAATATTCGTTTTTGCTCAGAGAGTACGTTTTCAAAGAATTGCTTCCAACATCAGGGTCCTCGGCACTCTCCAAAGGAAAGCGTTTGCCAAGTGCAACTGATTCCGGTATTTTCAGGTTAATCTCCTGTGTCAGAAAACGAGGAGAATTGTCATTTATGTCTCTTATTTCCACCTCAATTCGATGAGACTGCAAGGGATTTTCAACAACAACTTGCAGAGGTAGAACACAGCTGGCGCTTTGTCCGCATAAAGCCTCTCTGTCTATTCTGTCATTCACCACCAGCTCGCCCTTCCCCGCATCCACACTGAAATACTGCTTACCAGCCTCAGAGGCGACACGCAGCTTACGGTCGAAAATCTCTGATAGTCCCAAACCCAGATCTTTGGCTAGATTTCCTACCACAGATCCCTGTTTCAGCTCCTCCGGGATGCTGTAACGAGTCTGTCCGTTTATTGTACTCCACAAGAGAAAGAAATGATGCCACCAGAGCGCCTGCCACCTCCAGTCTCGGTATCCTATTGTCTTTGTCATCCTCGGTCCGCTATAACACAATAATTCCAATCGAGAGCTTGTTCATAACAATGTCGGTATCCATGATGGTCGGAAAAATCCCCAAAGAAACATTGCTACAAAATCTGCGCATTGCTTTATGCTTAATTCACACGTTTAAATCAAAGGAAAAACGAGCTCAACACCGTCTCTCCTCGAGCTCTTTGCATTCAAAGTGTAACAGCGCTAAGGCTGCATGGGGGCAGGGACAAGATTGCTTTGTACAGTTCTGAATCCTATTGGTGCACAGCATCCACCTCTACTATCCAATGAGAGGGACACTGATCGACACCGTTAAAGAGACAGCATCTGTTCTTGCTGTGAGCTGTCGTCTGGGATGATTATGACTAGAATCATTGAATACGAAGTAATAAAAACAAACCTTGGCCCTGTCAAACAGAAGATATAAATAAAAACCACAGCTTACAGTATGTACATTAGATTAACTGAAAAGATTCAAATATAATTTCTGATCACAGAAAAAGCTGAGTCCATATAAAAATATTCATCAGACATCTATTGGCAAAATAGTTTTAATGAAAAAATCAATCAACACTTTCCGACGTCAACTGGCAGCTGCTGCACTTCACAGTCGCTGTCCGCTCTCATGGTGCTGAATTGTTCAAATGTGTGCGTGTAACACGAAACTGATAGATGCCTCAACACAATATCATGCAATAGATAGATAGATAGATAGATAGATAGATAGATAGATGCTTAAAGCTATTTTCTTTTCTTTTCATTATTAAGCCCAATGGTTCTTTTCTGCTCACCTGCTGGCTCTCAAAGGTCCAGGTGCTGTCGGGTAAAGACGCATCCAGGACACTGATCACCTCCTTAAAGTCAGTGGTGCTGCTGGGTTTGATCAAAGTGAAGTCACTGTACTCTGACATCGGAGACATACAGGACCTGAAGGACTGACTCTGAGACAACATGTCTCCTCCCAGGACCTCCACGTACTTTATAGGTCCGTCAGTGTTGAGCTGAATCTGCAAGTTTCTGTTGGGGTTCTTGTAATCATCACAGTCGCTCCGTCTCATGCAGCAACTCCCGCTGCTTCTGCTGCTCCTGATGCATTTAACCGCTAAGATGAGAAAAGTCAGCACAGACAGCACGGACACCGAGGCCAGAGACAGAATCAAATAAAGGGTGATTCTGCCGCTTTTCTTGTTGGGTTCGGTCGCTTTCTGTCGGAGGTCTAAGATGGGCTCGTGGAGGCCGTCCTCAATCAGGATGGACACCGTGACGGTGGCGGACTGGACCGGTTCCCCGTCGTCCTTGACCTCTATAAGCAGCCTCTGAGAGGCGTCGTCCTGCTCGGACACAGAGCGTTTAGTCCTCACCTCCCCTGTGTACAGATTGACAGTGAACAGAGAGGCGTCTGTGGCCTCCGCCAGTTTGTAGGAGATCCAGGCGTTATGGCCCGAGTCAGCGTCCACGGCCGTCACCTTGGTGACCAGGTGACCCGCTTTAGCGGAACGGGGCATCCTCTGATGAGAGAGGGAGCCCAGGGCAGCGGAGGAGGGGTAAATAACAGCGGGGGCATTGTCGTTCTGGTCCAGGATAAAAACATGGACGGTGGCGTTGCTGCTGAGAGACGGAGAGCCCTGGTCCTTTGCCTGAACCTGAATCTGAAACACCTTCAGCTTCTCATAGTCAAACGAGTGCATGCTGTAGATGCTGCCGTTATCTGAGTTGATGTAAACATAAGAGGAGATAGACACGTCCTGCACTTTAGAGTCCAGGATAGAGTAAGAGATTTTAGCGTTTTCACCAAAGTCCAGGTCAGACGCTGATACTGAGTACAGTATAGACCCTGCTACCCCATTCTCCTTTAAATAGACATTATAGGAGGGCTGAGAGAATATAGGAGGGTTGTCATTCACATCAGTGACGCGGACAGGTATCATTTTCTTACCGGACAGAGGAGGAGAGCCTGAATCAGTGGCTGTAATCTCAATACTATATTCGGAGATATTTTCTCTATCTAAAGCACCACTGGTAACCAGTGCGTAATTATTAGAAAAAGATGGTTTAAGGGCAAATGGAGATTTCTTGGGGAGCTGTAATGTGACTTTGCCGTTAACATCTGAATCCAGGTCTCGGGCACTGATTAAAGCTACTACAGTGCCACTAGGCGAGTCCTCGCGCACTGGCTTCGGCTGAGAGGTGAGTATTATTTCTGGGGCATTATCGTTAACATCTAAAACGTCAACATGCACAGTACAATGCCCCTCCATTCTCGGACTGCCTTTATCTTTAGCACTTATATCTAATTCATAATTTGAATTCACTTCGAAATCTAGTTTTCCTTTTAGAGATAATGCCCCCGTTATATGATCAATGCTAAAGACAGAGAGAACAGTGTCTGGTGTGTGAGCTCCAAATGAATATTCTACCTCTCCGTTTGGACCCTCGTCCATATCTGTCGCCTTCGTTTGCACTATCAATGCACCTTCTGGAGCATTTTCACTAACAGATACTTTATATAACGGCTTCTCAAAAGCTGGGACATTATCGTTATTGTCAAGGACTCTAATAGACAGCTGAGCGGTCCCCGATCTCACGGGGTTGCCTCCATCCAGAGCTGTCAACAAAAGCTTATGAACAGCCTTTTTCTCTCTATCTAGAGTTTTTGCTAAAATCAATTCAGGGACCTTCCTTCCACCGGCAACTTCTTTAACTCTAATATTAAAACATTCATCTTTACTGAGAGTGTACGACTTCAATGAATTACTGCCAACATCTGGATCTAAAGCGCTCTCTAATGGAAAACGAACCCCTAAACTCATAGATTCCGCAACCTCCAATGTGATATCATTTGATGGAAATCTTGGCGCATTATCGTTAATGTCTTGTATTTCTACCTCAACACGAAACAGTTGTAATGGGTCTTCTATTACAACCTGCAGAGGTAACACACAGCTGGCGCTTTGTCCGCATAAAGCCTCTCTGTCTATTCTGTCATTCACCACCAGCTCGCCCTTCCCCGCATCCACACTGAAATACTGCTCACCAGCCTCAGAGGCGACACGCAGCTTACGGTCAAAAATCTCTGATAGTCCCAAACCCAGATCTTTGGCTAGGTTTCCTACCACAGAGCCCTGTTTCAGCTCCTCCGGGATGCTGTAACGAGTCTGTCCGTTTATTGTACTCCACAAGAGAAAGAAATGATGCCACCAGAGCGCCTGCCACCTCCAGTCTCGGTATCCTATTGTCTTTGTCATCCTCGGTCCGCTATAACGCAATAATTCCAATCGACAAATTGTATAGAACGATGCTGAAATCCATCATCGCAGATGATATTCCAACAGGAAATTTTCCATAATTAGTGAGCATGGCTGTGAGCTTAGATATATAATTTCCTTATTGTAAAATACGAGCTCATTGCTGTCTCTCCTCGAGCTCGTTGCATTCTGTGTTACAGCACAGGGGCTGAATGGGGGCAGGGACAAGATTGCTTTGTACAGTTCTAAATCCTATTGGTGCAAAGCATCCACCTCTACCATCCAATGAGAGAGAGGCTGATCTACACTCTTAAAGTCACAGCATCTGTTCTATTTGTCCCCCTGTACTTCAATCAATGCTGTTTTAGACTTACAAAATCAAGAAAGAAAGAAAGAAAGAAAGAAAGAAAGAAAGAAAGAAAGAAAGAAAGAAAGATCAGCCTACACGCCTCTGCCTCCCTGTATTCCAGAAAGAATCGCTGTCCGCCTGCGTGGTGCTGAACTATTCAGATATGGCTATGTAAATGTGCGCATGTGAGGCCATACTGACAGATGTCTTGAACACAATTATTCTAACACTTTCTAAACACATCCTTGCGAACTATGATTTTCTTTTTATTACAAAATTATAACCAAACTTTAGATAGATTATGTAAATGACTGTGACTGACTACTGTCATTTTGTAAAAAGATAATTGAATTTCACAAAAGCAAGCAACATAAAAATTGCAAAAAAAAGTCTACCATTGTTCTCTGCTCACCTGCTGGCTCTCAAAGGTCCAGGTGCTGTCGGGTAAAGACGCATCCAGGACACTGATCACCTCCTTAAAGTCAGTGGTGCTGCTGGGTTTGATCAAAGTGAAGTCACTGTACTCTGACATCGGAGACATACAGGACCTGAAGGACTGACTCTGAGACAACATGTCTCCTCCCAGGACCTCCACGTACTTTATAGGTCCGTCAGTGTTGAGCTGAATCTGCAGGTTTCTGTTGGGGTTCTTGTAATCATCACAGTCGCTCCGTCTCATGCAGCAACTCCCGCTGCTTCTGCTGCTCCTGATGCATTTAACCGCTAAGATAAGAAAAGTCAGCACAGACAGCACGGACACCGAGGCCAGAGACAGAATCAAATAAAGGGTGATTCTGCCGTTTTTCTTGCTGGGCTCGGTCGCTTTCTGTCGGAGGTCTAAGATGGGCTCGTGGAGGCCGTCCTCCATCAGGATGGACACCGTGACGGTGGCGGACTGGACCGGTTCCCCGTCGTCCTTGACCTCTATAAGCAGCCTCTGAGAGGAGTCGTCCTGCTCGGACACAGCGCGTTTAGTCCTCACCTCCCCTGTGTACAGATTGACAGTGAACAGAGAGGCGTCTGTGGCCTCCGCCAGTTTGTAGGAGATCCAGGCGTTATGGCCCGAGTCAGCGTCCACGGCCGTCACCTTGGTAACCAGGTGACCCGCTTTAGCGGAGCGGGGCATCCTCTGATGAGAGAGGGAGCCCAGGGCAGCGGAGGAGGGGTAAATAACAGCGGGGGCATTGTCGTTCTGGTCCAGGATAAAAACATGGACGGTGGCGTTGCTGCTGAGAGACGGAGAGCCCTGGTCCTTTGCCTGAACCTGAATCTGAAACACCTTCAGCTTCTCATAGTCAAACGAGTGCATGCTGTAGATGCTGCCGTTATCTGAGTTGATGTAAACATAAGAGGAGACAGACACGTCCTGCACTTTAGAGTCCAGGATGGAGTAGGACATCTTCGCGTTGTCGCCAGAATCCGCATCAGCTGCTGACACTGAGCACAAAATGTTCCCCGGAGGATAGTTCTCCTTCACATAAATTACGTAAGAAGGTTGGGAGAAAACTGGTGGGTTGTCATTTACATCTAACAATTCAACAAGTATCACTTTCTCACTCGATAAAGGGGGCCTTCCAGAATCAGTAGCATGTATCCTGACACTATACTGGGCATTTTTTTCACGGTCAAGTGGCCCATTTGTCACTAAAGAGTAATGGTTAGAGACCGATGGATTTAACTTGAAGGGGGATTTAGAAGACACGCTCAACTTAATCTTGCCATTGTCGCCCGAATCTGGGTCTTTTGCACTTATCAGTGCAATAACTGTTCCGATTGCTGAATCTTCAGGAACAGGTGTCGTTAAAGACGTCACAATTATTTCAGGAACATTGTCGTTAATGTCAACTACTTTAATTTCGACACTACAATGTCCATCCATCTCAGGATTTCCTTTATCTTTAGCAGTTATGTCAAATCTATGCATGGGGTTCGTTTCATGGTCTAAATGTCCCTTTACAACAACAGCTCCGGTAGATGGTTCAATATCAAATAATGATAAAGTCAGATCTGTAGTTTGCTCTGCAAAATAATATTCAATCTCTCCATTTAGTCCTTCGTCTGCATCTGTAGCTTTAACATGCAATATCTCTGTTCCAGGTGTTGCCTTTTCGCTCACATTAGCCTCATATAGCTGTCTCTCAAATTGCGGAGCATTATCGTTGTTGTCAAGTACTATGACTTTTATATCAGAGGTCCCTGAACGCACCGGATCTCCACCATCAACAGCAGTGAGGATAAGATTGTGTACAGGCAGCTTTTCTCTGTCAAGTTGTTTTTCAAGCACCAGTTCGGGGATCTTTCTTCCATCCTTGATGGTTTTAACAGTCAATTTGAAATTGTCATTTTTGCTAATGAGATAAGAGCGTACAGAGTTGGTGCCTACATCGGGATCCTGTGCACTTTCTAAAGGAAATCGCGCTCCCGGATTTACCAGCTCTGCAATTTTCAACACTCTGTCTTTATTAAGAAAACTAGGAGAATTATCGTTTGTATCTTGTATTTCAATTTCGACTCTATGCAGCTGCAGTGGATTATCTATTACTAGTTCCAAAGGCAACAGACAAGACGGTCTTTGTCCACACAGTTCCTCCCTATCTATCCTATCAATCACCACCAGTTCTCCCTTCCCCAAGTCTATGTTAAAATACTGCTTACCAGCATCCGAGGTGATCCGCAATTTACGTCGATACAGTTCAGATACAACCAAACCCAGATCTTTGGCTAGATTTCCTACCACAGAGCCCTGTTTCAGTTCCTCCGGGATGCTGTAGCGAGTCTGTCCGTCTATTGTACTCCACAAGAGAAAGAAATGATGCCACCACAAAAAAACCTGCCATACAGGCAATTTGTTCCACATTATTCCTCGTTCCATAAATCCCATATCGCTTCGCTCCAATCCCAACTTCTCAACTGAGTGAATAAAGATGGTCTATAATCCAATGCAGACGCGTCCTCATACATAACAGAGACATTCATGCTTTGTGTCTGCCTATGCATCCCTCTCCTCCTGTGCAGATCATTGTAATGGTACGACGCTGAAGCTACTCGCTGAGAGAGAGTAGATCTCTTTGTACAGCTCCGATTTTCATTGGCGGACAGAGTGTACCCATTTCCACCAATCGTGGCATCAGTGAACGTCTACTGAGCAGTGACGTAGAAATATGATGCATAGAGAAGGCATCCTGGTTATTGTGGTTCCATCACATGAAATATCATTATACTACTAAATACACAGTCTCGACAGACAGCCTACAATGTTCCCTTATTGTTTATTATTTACATAAATATGAATACTGTATAATATATTTAATCATGGATCAAAGCTGTAGAAAAAAGATGCCAGAATAGTGTCTTATAAATAATTGAATGACTGATCATTGTAGGATCACTCATCTAATGCTGTGTGTTAATCCATCTATCCTCCTGCCTCTGAATACCTGCATGCATGCACATGTGCCTTTGTGGCTGACAAGGCTCTTCGTTGCCTTCCTGTGGCCAGAGAAAGCCAATGCAGCCTGCCTACGTCATGACGTCTTCAGAGCTCTCAACGAGCCTCAGAGAAATAATTATGTCAGCAGCCAACGTAAAAAATACCCGTATGGAGGTCTGTAGAGCAAAGGAAAAGGGAGGGGGAGCGCAGATGGTGTGGGAAGGCGTTTACTCCCGTTTTGCCTCTCTCTCTCTCTCTCTCCACCTCTCTCCAACAGACAGACAGATATCATATATAAATATATAAATGTGTGTGCGTGTGTGTAAAGAGAGAGAGAGAGAGAGAGAGAGAGAGAGAGAGAGAGAGAGAGAGAGAGAGAGAGAGAGAGAGAGGGAGAGAACGAGAGAGAGCATTGCTTATCAAAATACACTCTATGATTATAATTAGAATATATATTAATATATATATATATATATATTACATATAGGATATAGGACAGATTACGGTCTTACATACTTTTAGATCATTCGTAGATGTTTAATTGTCACTAACGATCAGGGATAATGTGACATATTCAATAAAAATAAAGCTAAACACGCGGAATTCAGTGCTGCGGATGATAAAACAAAAAAACTAATACTAACATATTCAAATCAAAACGATCAAATAAAAAATAATCTCAGTAAGATAATAAGTATGCAATAGTCTTCTGCTCTGAATGGAGGCGGGCGACAGAGGGAGATGTGGAGAGGCAGTGGAGACAGGCAGAGGTAGGGGGAGAGCGCCGAGCTGATTTCAGCACCACACGTGTGGACAGCGCCACACAGGCGGCCAACTGCTGCTGCTGCAGGCTGGAGAGGCAGCAGGCCTCGTTACACAGGCTCTCACTGAGGACAGCGAGCAGCCAGGACCACAACACAATGTCAATCTTCTTAATAGTTTCTTGCTACTTACTGTGAATGCAGGAACAACCACAGGAGTATATTTTACTGTAGTAAACACATTACATTAAATATTACAAAAGTAAAATATGCTCATAGATGTACCGTCAGACTTTTAAAAGTCTTGGATAAATACAAAATATATCAATGTGCTAACTTGATACTTGTGTTTTTTATCAATGAGAAGAGGAAGAGAAGGAGCAACTTTCAGATGTCAGATAATGAGATCATTTTAGGTTAAATTATGAAGTCAGTGTAACATTTTTCTATGCAATTTTGCTTAAAGTCCAGGAATGCTATTTCCATAAAGAAACACACACAATGTTTAATTCTGAGGAAACACTTGGTTGCACACATGTATTTAAATGTCATGTTGAGCTTCATATAGCACACGCTCAGTGTTCGGTGTTGACTGACAGTAGAAAGTGCTGAGGCCGCATAAACTAATTCATTAATTAATTTTTTACTTTATTTATTTATCTATTTTTACTACACCTCAGTGATATTTCACTTCCATTCATTTATTCATTCATTTATTATTCACACCATCTCATACTGTGCAGGCTGGAGCATATCCCACTACATGCAGGACAGATCACCAGTTTAGCACATGGTAAACACTCATCAACAAGCATACACAAAAGGACCACAAAACTGGACCAAGGTCCACAGTGGATTCAAACTTGTTTTGTCAGTTTGCATAATATTCATAATGATTCATAATTCATAATGATAAGATAATCACATGTAAGCTATAAAGCAATTGAAAATAAGAGATCATCTGTAAATACAACCCAACAAACAGTATGTTTAGGTTATGTTAAGATTACTATGATAGATGTCAGTGTGTTAAAAGTATTTTCTAGTATTTGTCTAGTTCAGTTACATATACATCTGCCAGATGAAGTTCACCTGAAAATGAAAAGTCAGTCATTGTCTATTCACCCCAATGCAGATAGAAAGCCGGTGGTTCATAGTCAACTAAACATTTCTGGAGCTTGATGGCAAAACAGTGTTGCAGCATTCTCCTAAAAGTAGATGGGGACTTGGGCCTTGCAGGGCTTCCGGAGACTTGGATCGCGCAGGACCAGCTGTATGGAACCATTATATTATTATTATTATTATTTATTTTGAGTTGTTTGTTCAAGTTTTGAAAACACGTCCTCATCTACTCCAGTTGTTTTAGAGAATGCTGCAATTCTGTTTTGCTGTGAAGCTCCAGAAGTCTTTTGAGGACTAAATCATTTTATCTGACTTTCCACGGGAATGGTAGTGGATAATGACTGAATTATCATTTTTGAGTGTATTCATCCTTTAAACTCACACAGTCCAAAACATCAGTCCTCAATAATTCTGTGGAAGTATTATAGTAGTAATAGTAGTAGTAGTAGTAGTAGTAATGTTTTGATCAGCTTTTGTGGGAACTGTTTTGGAGAGGTGTTGATGAAACTACGTAAATTTTTAAGGCTGCATTTTATGATGCTGGTGAATTGCACTGTGTTAAACTCACAAGTGTTTCTGTTCATTGTCCACCCTATCTATATCTATGAGTGTAGCATAAATAACAGAAACAACTCTCTTCAAATTATCACACAGTTGAATCAACACCTTTTCAAAACAGGTTTAATAAAAACATATAATGATAACTTTGATAAAGGACAGATGTATTGCAGGACTGATGTAATTGGCTGCATTAGTTCTAATCTAGGTGTACCCAATATACTGACAATTGAGTGTATGACCACATCTTCCCATGTAAAAAAAAATAACATAACTTTTTCCTATGATATGTTTAATGTCCTCCTGACATGCTATGTTTGTGTCACATAGTTTAAATCTCTTCTGCACTGTTATTTGTCTTAACCTTTCTTTAATCACTGCATTGTAACTTTTAATGACTGTAGTATGTTGCTCTATAATGAACTAAATAAAGTGGATCCAAGAGAAGTAAGGAGAGTATAATCATGCAACTTAATTCCAGCAGGAGTTACTTTAACAGCCGGTATTCGCTGCTAATACTTTCTTTAAACCACATAAGCCTGTTAGTAAGGAGAGCTGTTCAACTTATTCCACTGTCTTGCTCAAATGTACTTTGGTGCACTGATAAAGAGTGTAGGTACAAAGGAGCAAGAGCACTGATTTAAAGTATTCTCAGATTATAAATTACAAGTTACTGTCTAAAAGTTTAATTTATCATTTTATACCCAAAAACTCATGTCAAAATTCAATTACAATGTAGTTTATAAATTATGTTCATGCAATAATGAGTGTAATTCAGTGTAACAGCCCAGTCAAATGAAAAACATCAGACCACTCACACTCATCCATGTTTTCAACAGAATGTCTGTCCATCAACGCCTGATTGAAGCAATCATCAGTGCTGACAGATGTGTTGTGAGGTACGTGAACAGATGTGTTGCTTGTGGAAAATCTGATTAGCTGCTTGATTAAGTGCCAATGCATAATGTTTACACACTGTAAAACATGTCACCGCAATGTCTTTGTTTGATTTCTGTTCCTGCATGGTGATCTAGAGTGTGCTGTTCTGTCGTCAGTGCATCAGTAATGTGTGCTGTGATACAGATGAAGACTGCTTCTTACCTTATTTGGTGAGTCGGGAGTAAACAGGAGTCAGGGAGGAAACAGGAACAGCCACAGGCAACAAAGGGGACGCATGAAAGAGAGAAACAAGAGGGGAAGGAAGTTAGTTAGACTGGTGGTCAGCATACAGAGTCTGGCTTTGGGAGGTACAGAAACACAAATACTTACCATGTGGCTCCCCACAAATGGGGTTGTGAATTTGTGTGGTGATTCAATGAGTATGGAATTTCTGTTTATTAATAATAAATTGACTCTCACGAGCAGACAAAAACAACCCGCTGCGAGTGCACATAATCTGTTTAAGTTAACAAATGTGGAAACAATTATGTGCTGTTTGATCAGCTTCTAGTGAGTATGATAATAATAATAAGAGTGAGCACCCGTCAGAATGTAACGTAGAAAACATAAACCAAGCCGGGTGTCAATTCAGGTCACAGAGCCTGAAGTATCAAACCCAAAAAATAGGGAACACATTGCCATATGAGTCTGTTTGTGTGTGTTAGTGAGTAAGAGAGAAAGATGGAAAGAGAGAGAAAAGAGCATACGGGAAACTGTGTTACAGCGTTACCGTCCTTGTAAGAGAGCTGATTATAACAATTTTGATTTTTAAAAAGTTGGGAGATGTAGGAAACATGAATAAAACAGAATGTGATATTCTTACGAATCCTCTTTGATATATGCTCAAATGACCATGTTTCAAACAAGTTGGTACAGGAGCAACAAAAGACTAAGAAAGTTGTTGAATGCTCCAAAAACGACTGTTTGGAACATTCCACAGGTAAACAGGTAAATTGGTAACAGGCGACAGCATCAGGTTTAGGTATGTATGAAAAGTGGCATCCTCTGAAATCTCAGTCTCTTTTACAAGCAAGGACAGGGCGAGGTTCAACACTTTGTGAAACACATGATATCAGGGATATCACTACATGAGCTTGGGAACATCGTTGTCTGTAAAGACAGCTCGTTGGAAAATGATTGCATACTGTTTTATTTACATTTTTCACATCATCACATCTTATTTGGAATCAGAGTTGTGTGATTAAAAGCGAAAGAAATAACATTGTTGAAATATACAGAGGCAGTATCTCAGTGTATGGAGTGTGGCTGATATGCCAATCTATCAAGTCGTAGTTTTGAGAATAATTTTCAACAGCTTTCACTAAATAGTATCTGGTATGTTACACTATGTTTTACAAAGGGAAATAGATTTAAATTCCCTCCTCATTTAAACAAAGGCATGTAGACCATTTCAGCCTGAACCAAAACACTAACACAATCATTACTGAGGGTATTAAAGACTTGGAAAACCCTGTTAACACCACCAATGTATGAATCATAACCCAAATACTGCACTGCACTGGTGCACAAAGCCACTACCCTCATCGCAACAGCAGGGGGCCTCGAGGCGATGCCCTGAGACAAATCCATGCCTTATTAATGAGATTCTTTGCTGTGTTACCCTGTGTTTGTCACAGCTGATGTCTGCAGTGTCTTTGTGAGATGCAATGTAAGCATCTTAGACAAAGCAGCAACTGCTTTTAGTTTAAATTGTACACTGTAGGAAATAAGCCTTTTGTAGTGAAATATTAGGTAGTGGTACAAGATCACAGTTTTGGTCCAAAAGCAACATCCATGCAAAATAAACAGGTCAACCAGGAAAATGAGGATAAAAAAAAAAAAAGGACAAAAAAGGCCATTGTTCCTTTTATATAACAGAAAGAAATTAATAATAATTTGGTTCATTTCAGCCTCTGTATTAGTCAATATACTAATTATGGGCATGGGTTTGCTGAAACTAGGGAAGGCGAAAAAAACAGGGCAGCATTGATTAAAGCAGAAATCAAAAGCAGCCATGATCACCCTCTCCCCCTCCCTTTTCTCCATCATCAGCCACCCCAGGTCTGAGAATGCTGCACCTATTTGCCCAAAGCAGGGGTGTCTCCTGTCCTCCCAATATCAACAAATACACAGAGCCATCACAGCTAAGAGGCTGTATCCACTGCTGATCCCCCTGTGACTCAAAGAAAAGTGGTACAGTCCTGCCCGTGAGTCAGCTTGTTGCTATGGTAACACATCCCACCTCGGTTGCTCGCATCCCACCCTGCATCATGTGAATTGGCAATGGAGGTATAAAAAAAAAGGAGCTACAAAAACAACAGGGAGGATAGATGAGAAGACAGAGGACAGGAAGAGAAATGATGCTCAGACAGACATACATTCACACACTGATGATATGTTGATCACACGAAGCACATGTTCAAGGACTTCTGGGTGATACAGAATCTCTTGATGAATGGCTGAAAATAACACATGAGAGATCTTTCTTCTTGTCATGACCTACACAGGGATAAAATGACACTCTATGGCGCATGGTGTCTTTTTATAGACTAAACAAAATGTCCTACACTGAGCAATCTCCCTCTCCCTTTCTCTCTGTGTCTTTCTTTCTCTGCAGCAGAGTGGTGCAGCTGGAGAGGGGGAGGGGAGGGATGCAGAAAATGAGATCAGGAGGAAAAAGGAAGACTGTTGGAAACCCAGAATGACTGCTGAACAGAGGCCACCCAGTTTTAGCAACAATTTGTCACAATGTTGACCACTGTCATCGAGTAAAGAGCAATTCTAGTAAATTACTTATTCCCAGTTAAGATACAAAATAATAAAGTGAATATAATCCATCCTAATAACATGATGTAACTACAATATCATAATTTAAATGCACTAAAGCTCCGTTGTTAAAGAATTGCAAGGCTCTGTCCTTTCAAATCACATTAAAGGTATTGGAGAGTGGAACTTGATATGGATTGATTAGAACTTGTGTATGTTTGAGTAGGAGAAACAAACACACACATACAATCATCCTACACTGACATCACGATGTGAGGAATTTAACCTTTGAGAATATACATCACTAAAGCCTATGTGGCTAGGTTTCTGGGTCTTTGTGTGCTCACCACGAGTTTGGCATTGCCCCATATTAAAGTGTTCGAGGTAATCCCTGGTGTAATCCTTTCCAGAGGATCCACCAATGCATAAACTCCCCACTTCCATCTCTGAGACACTGACACACAAACCAAAAGACGACATCTATAGTCTGTTCTTAAGCAAACTTATATCTGGTTTACCTTACTTCATGCATAAAAGGTAGTCAAGTATACAATGCATGTGTTTGCTTGTATTCTCTTCAGTTTTCTTGCAGAAAAACACTGTGTTCAAATCACTGATCATCTTGTCATCCCTCTAATGCACCCTAGGAATACAGTAAAATTAGGATCTGCATTATAGTAATCAACAGATTTGCCATCCCTACATGTTTGACAAAGAAACATGTCAATTACTGTTACATGCAAACAAAGTCAGGATTAGAAACAGGATAACTTTGTGTTGGGAGGACACTGAGGCTTAACTTGAGGTTAAAAGATCCTCTTTAACTGCTCTGCCCCATCCTGTTCAAGTTCAAGTGCACCCTTTTGTATAACACAACAAAACAACAGCCCCAGAGGGACAGGCAGCGGCCGTCATCAGTGGAGAGAGTCTTATACACTCGGGCTATGCATATACTACTGCTTTTCCTCTGTTCATATCATGTTCAGTGTATTAAAGTGTAGCATGGCTGCTTTGTGCAAATTAAGTCACAGCCAAAGGTCTAAGATATCTGGGATATCTTATAAACAAAAACACAATGAGGGGTTACAGTACAAGCATTAACCACATCCCCAAACACACACAGTGCACAGTGTGTGGATGAGCCCCAACGGCATACACATGGACACACAGCTGCTCACCAGACAGCTTCGCTAAGAAGGCGGGAAACCTAAACAAGACCTGTGGCCTGTGGGAACCGGGAGCTTCTGCACGTGATTATAGTTTTGTGGCCAGTAACAAGTTGAGCAAACTGATGATTGAGGCTTTGTGTAGGATAGAGAAATGTAGGATGACAGCTTCAAGGTAGAGTCCTCAACGAAGAGAAGATAAAACAACAACACACTGAAGAGGTAGAGGGCATGAAACAGGCTGAACCATTTAGCAGCCTGCTAAAACGTTTCTGTGAGCTTTGACCCCTATGGAGACACTGCCCAAAAGAATTTATGGTACTCAGTAAAAACCTGCGCCACTAACAAACCTGAGAAAATGAGACATTGTGGTTTAAACACAGTTGAAACAGGTAAAGCAGTCACAGATGTGGGCTGATAATGATGACAAACTGCTTCCAGCGGATATGGGGGTTAACACCGTTAACCCGGGTTTATGCCTTTAGTAGTTTCTATTTTCACATGCACACACCCCTGAAGATCAAGCAGCTTTTACTGCTGAAACCCATTCACCACCCAGAGTGAACAGACAAGGCACATTATGATCTAATACTTCCTCTGATGTTTAACCAACCCCAGCAAGCATAACTATAAACAGACCACATCATACAAGCATTTAGTCATCACTCACACATCAAGCTGCGTCTTTCAATGAAACTTTAAGCACCCTTGTTGTCTAAAGACCACTATTTTCAACAACAGACAACCGATATTCAACACACACACCTTTATTTTCCTCAACATATGTATAAAATGTAGTGAGATTTATAAGGGAGAGGGAAAATCATGTCTGTTACTGTGTAACTCTTACTAGCAGCTTATATTATGCTGATTAAATGGATTCATAGACTTTGTGGACAGCTAGATATTTTATTAATTCGAGGTCAGCTTTCCTTTGTCATTACACTTTTCTTGTTCAGACACATTCAGCCTTTGTCCTCATTCCTCACATCCCCTTGTCATTTGTTATATAGCAAATGAAGATCTCTCTCACTCTCTTTGTCTCTCTCTCTCGTCCATTCCTCTATATTTTATCAAAAATCTCTCATCCTGTCCGTGTCCCTCACCCTACACAACTGTTTCACACTTTACAGCTTCCCTCAGCCCTGTATTTCAGCACACAAAGAGGTCTGCACATCAAAATGGCTGCCAAGCATTGCACTAACACGAATGCTGCACAGGGATGGTGGAGACTGTGCCGATTTACCACGTGCCTCTTCCCCTCCCCCGCTGCATCTCTCATCCTCTCCATCACACTGCTCCTCGCCCTCGCTCCAAATCTCCCCAGCACCAGTTGTGACTGTTGCCTCTCATCCTCTAACACAATTTAAACCTAACCTGAAATACATTTTATCATGTCAGTCTTTGCATTCTGTATTGATCTACATGACCTGCCTTTGTTATAGTTTGCCTGCTTCCCTCCCTGATCCCTTTTCTCTCCCTGATCCCTTTTCTCTCTGAGTGTAGCTCTTTGCCTTTGCCTTAACCGTGTTATGAAGTGAAGTAGGTCACGGAAAAAGTAGTGCACTGCCTGGCTGTGTGTCTCTATGTGGAAGCAATCTGGAGCAACGCTGTAGCATGGATGAAATCCAGAATGTTTTTCTTTAATTGTGGCTTCTGTATTCCTTCTGTACGTTATGAGTGAGAATGAAAAGTGGAATGGGATCTAAGATTCAGCAGTCAAACATGATTCTACTTGTTATGTCAGCATAAAATATAATTTGTCAGTGCAAGATGATGCATAGAACTGCCAGCACCATATTACAAATTATTCCATGTACATATTTTTAAAAATGAGTAGCAAAAGATCTGCCAATATATCAAGCAAGATGAAAGTGAAATCTAGCAAAAACAAGAAGTATCTGACACAGCATGATATATTCAAAATATACAAAAACCCACAGGTTGAGTCTCTGTACAATGCAAACTACAGTGTCTGAGTACGTGCATTAAGTCCATGGAACATTAATGGATGCATAATCAATACTCAGCCACAAACAAAAATGTGAAAACCAAACATACATAATATTCAGCAATAGTCCCTGTTTTACTGAGTATCTTAAAATCCACATGTTTTCTGTGGGGTAAAACTGGGCCACTAGAAAGGTAAGTGACATGAACGTGGGCACAATATGAAGTCCAGTGTTCATAGTTGCTGAACCAGAGAAAGAAGAACAGATGTTCCATTCAGTATTAAATGCAATATCTTCCCACTATCCCCAACACAATATTTCATCTTCACTCGAAAATATGACTGCAATGAAACCACAAAACTCCTGTGAGATGGAAAAAGATACTTGAGGACTATTTTTAGGATGATAAGAATAGTCTCAAACTGGGTTGACGTTCCTGTGAGTATTCATAACAGGTACATATACTAAGAGCTCTGAGAATAATGAGTGAGCAACAGCAAGACAGAAACACCAAACACAAATATGGGACCAAGGGGTTTCAAAGAAGCAAGGAAGAGGCCGGTCTCACCTCTATGAGTATATTCTCTGAATCTGCTTTATGTCTTGGCACTGTCCTGGTGGCACTGTGGTCAACACTTAGAGTGCTCTGACTGAAAGGGTGGGAGCACTTTATATCACTCTTCCTGGAGTCAGTAGTTCCGTACACCTCATAACTGAACGCCGGCTTCAAAGTACCGGTGCCTCCTACGTCTGCGTAAAGGGGTGGGTAGTATGGAATAACAGGAAGATTCCCATTGGATTTGTAAAACAGGCGCTCACGTCTCCATCTGTAGATTTTCACCGATATAATAACCACTAAACACGTGATGAACAGGAAGGACACTACAGCCAAAGCCAGCACTAAGTAAAAAGTCAGGTTGTCATTGTACTCCTTGTCGTGAGGAAAGTCAGTGAACTCCGACAGCACTTCCGGGAAGCTGTCCGCCACCGCCACGTTAACAATGACTGTAGCTGAACGAGAGGGCTGCCCGTTGTCCTCCACTATAACAGTCAGTCTCTGTTTCACAGCATCTTTATCAGTCACCTGGCGGATAGTTCGGATTTCTCCATTCTGTAAGCCCACTTCAAACAGCGCCCCGTCTGTGGCTTTCTGCAGTTTATAGGAGAGCCAGGCATTCTGTCCAGAGTCCACATCAACAGCCACCACTTTAGTCACCAGATAGCCCACATCTGCTGAACGAGGCACCATTTCAGCCACCAGAGAGCCACCAGTCTGGACCGGGTACAGAACCTGAGGAGGGTTGTCGTTCTGGTCCTGGATCATTATTTTCACACTCACGTTACTGCTGAGTGGAGGAGAGCCTCCATCCTGCGCTTTGACACGAACATGGAACTCTTTTGTCTGCTCATAGTCGAAGGAACGCACAGCAAGTATCTCTCCACTCTCCGCATGCACTGAAAAATAAGCTGAGGCTGACATCCCATTCAGCTGAGTATCTTCAAGGAAATAGGAAATGCGCGCATTGTTCCCAGAGTCTTTATCAGTGGCTTTAACAGAGATGAGTGACATGCCAGGAGAATTATTTTCAGTGATGAAAGCAGTCATCAATGGTTGTGGGAACATTGGGGCGTGGTCGTTTACATCTGATATTCTTAAATTAATAGTCTTATTTGTAGAATAAGGAGGGGAGCCCTCGTCTATTGCTGTTATGGTAATGTTATACTCTGGCATTGTTTCACGGTCCAAAACATCGTCAGACATCAGGCTATAAAAATTAGTCGATGATGACTTGATTTTGAAAGGTAGATCTGGACTAATGAGACACTTAACTTGGCCATTTTTGCCTGAGTCCAAGTCTTTGATGTTGAGCATCGCTATGACAGTATCTGGAGCCGAGTCCTCCGGTATGGGATTGGAGAGGGAAATTATGCTTATGACAGGGGCGTTATCATTTAGGTCGGTCACCTCAATTAAGACTTTACTTGTATCTGTCAACCCTCCTTTGTCTGTAGCTTCGATATCTATTTCATAATGTTTAGCTTTTTCGTAATCCAACAAACCAATTACGGTCATTTCACCAGTACGAGGATCCATATTGAACAGGGAGGATGCGCTGTCGGTGTGCTGGGAAAACGAATACATTATCTCTTCGTTTGCTCCTTTGTCATTATCAGTGGCACTGACTGTTAAGATCACAGTGCCCCTTGACGCGTTTTCAGAAACAGTTACTCTATACACAGCCTGGCTGAATACTGGCGCATTGTCATTTGCATCCAACACAACGACATTTATTTTGACAGAGCCCGATTTCTGAGGATTACCACCGTCAAATGCTGTCAGAGTTAACTTATGCTCTTCTTGTTTTTCTCTGTCAAGCGACGTGTGAAGGACCATCTCGATGTATTTTGTCCCGTCAGGTCGAGAAACAACATTTAATTTGAAATGATCTGTCGGGTTGAGTTTGTATGTTTGAATGGTGTTGTGCGCTACATCGGGGTCTCTGGCGCTCTCCAGCGAATAGCGAGCCCCTGGTGAGGCAGATTCAATAACCCGGAAATTGTACTCCTTTTTCGAAAAAAACGGAGCATTATCGTTAATATCTGTAATCTCTACATCTATTCGATGCAACTCCATTGGGTTTTCTAGGATGATTTGGAAATGAAGAGAGCAGGGAGACACTTGCTTGCACAATTCCTCTCTGTCTATTCTTTTAGCCACGACCAGAGTTCCCTTCTCCGCATTCAGACCAATGTACTCACTGCCGTCCTCGGTAAATATCCGAGCACGCCCAGATTTCAGCCGCGTAACATCCAAGCCAAGGTCCTGAACGATATTCCCGACAACCGAGCCTGTCGCCATCTCCTCGGGTATTGAATAACGGACCTGTCCGAGAGCCATTTCTGCGACGCAGATGCAAAAAAGGAGCGGCAACCATAATGAGGATTTCTTTTTGGCCGAACAACAAAGAACACCCGTCATGATGCTTTCAAAATCCGAAAGAAAAAGAAAAAAACCACCGTGTCAAAATCTGACAAAAATGTTTGACCATGAGATGCTGAGTGCTGGGCGGTTGGATTTGTGAGGCTTGCAGTTCCGAATAAAATCGAGCTCTAACAACGCATCAGACAGAGGAGGGAGGACTTCAGCCAGGGAAGAGCTGGATTTTCCTCACATTAACCAACAGCGGCACTTAGGGACGAGAAAAGAAATAGCAGAAATGGCTATATAAATACTGTGTGATATGTTATGACTTGTAGAGACTATATCAGACTACATTATACTATAGCTAGATAGATAGATAGATAGATAGATAGATAGATAGATAGATAGATAGATAGATAGATAGATAGATAGATAGATAGATAGATAGATAGACAGATGTTATCACGTCACTCTCCAGGGTGCTGAAAATAAGAGGGAGGTGATTTAAAGCGTCACACGGATACCTAGCGAATTCTAACCTCTAGAGGAGAGTCTGGTTCATCCAGGATGCTCTTCTCACTCTGCATCCGCTGCATCGTCCCTGTAGAACTGGGGTCCATTATCAACACGTTCTGACTACCAGCTCCGCCGAACTTACAGTCACTCCTTCTGGAGTCAGTCGTCCTGCACACCTCGTAGTTGTACACGTGTGGGAGAGTCCCTGTTCCCAAAGTGTCAGAGTAACGTGGAGGATAATATGGAATCACAGGGAGACTGGAGTGATACAGGACGCGAGACTGTCTCCATCTGTAGATTTTCACTGATATAATAACCACTAAACACGTGATGAACAGGAAGGACACTACAGCCAAAGCCAGCACTAAGTAAAAAGTCAGGTTGTCATTGTACTCCTTGTCGTGAGGAAAGTCAGTGAACTCCGACAGCACTTCCGGGAAGCTGTCCGCCACCGCCACGTTAACAATGACTGTAGCTGAACGAGAGGGCTGCCCGTTGTCCTCCACTATAACAGTCAGTCTCTGTTTCACAGCATCTTTATCAGTCACCTGGCGGATAGTTCGGATTTCTCCATTCTGTAAACCCACTTCAAACAGCGCCCTGTCTGTGGCTTTCTGCAGTTTATAGGAGAGCCAGGCATTCTGTCCAGAGTCCACATCAACAGCCACCACTTTAGTCACCAGATAGCCCACATCTGCTGAACGAGGCACCATTTCAGCCACCAGAGAGCCTCCAGTCTGGACCGGGTACAGAACCTGAGGAGGGTTGTCGTTCTGGTCCTGGATCATTATTTTCACACTCACGTTACTGCTGAGTGGAGGAGAGCCTCCATCCTGCGCTTTGACTCGGAAGTGGAAATCTTTGATCTGCTCGTAGTCAAAAGAGCGCACTGCATGGATGACTCCACTATCAGCACTGACGGACACATATGAGGAGACTGGCACTCCGTTAACAGAGGAGTCCTCCAGGATGTAAGAAACACGAGCATTCTGGTTCCAATCAGCGTCTCTGGCTCTCACTGTGAATATAGAGAGGCCTGGTGTGTTGTTTTCTACAATGTAGGCCTCATATGAGCTCCTCTCAAAGACAGGCGCGTTGTCGTTCACGTCAGAGATCTGTAAGGTGAGAGTGACGCTGCTGGAGAGGGAGGGCACTCCTTCATCAGAGCAGGTCACTGTTACATTATATTGGGACGCGAACTCTCTGTCTAAACCACTGTCTGTTATTAAACTATAGAAATCATTCGTTGTCGATTTCATCTCAAATGGAATATTCTCATTTATGCTGCACTGTACTTTACCGTTTTCACCGGAGTCAGCGTCCTCGATATTTATCATTGTAACAACAGTACCAGGTTTGGCATCTTCTGATATCACGTTTGATTTTGACAGTATATGGATATCGGGTTTATTGTCATTCATGTCGATGACGTCGATCATCACTTTACAGGAGTCAACTAGTCCTCCGTCATCACTTGCACGAATGTTTATCTGAAATGTTCGAGCTTTTTCATAGTCTACATTTCCTTTCAGCCGAATTTGACCACTTTCGTCATTTACTTCAAACAACCCTCGGGCATGATCTAACATACTTGAAATTGAATAAGTAATCCGACCATTAGATCCATGATCTGCATCTGTTGCAGTAACTGTCGCTACAACTGTTCCTACTGCTGCATTCTCTTGTATAGAGGCTTTATAAATAGGTTGTGTAAAGACAGGAGCATTGTCATTAGCATCTAAAACAGTGATTAGAATCTGCATTGTTCCTGTCATCTGCGGCTCCCCTCCATCCACCGCCGTCAGGAGTAGCGAAAGGTGTTCGTGTTTCTCTCTGTCGAGAGGCTTTTCTAAAACCATCTCGACGTTTTTCGTCCCATCAGCTTGATCGTGTAATTTAACAACAAAATTGTCCGTCGGTTCAAGTTTATATGTTTGCAATCCATTTGAGCCTACGTCAGGATCAACCGCCCGGTCTAATATGAATTTAGCTCCGCCGACAGCGGATTCACTTATCTTAAATTTAACGTCAGTCTTTTCGAAGGATGGAGGGTTGTCATTAACATCTGTGATCTCAACAGTCACACTGTAAAATTCCATCGGATTCTCTAATATAATCTTAAAATGCAGAGCGCAAGGCGTCGTCTGTCCACAGAGCGCCTCTCTGTCTATCCTTTCTTTGATGAGGAGGACTCCTCTGTCGTTATTCAGCTCAATGTATCCGTCACTGTCTCGAGTAAAAATGCGAGCCTTACCCGATTTCAGTCTTTTCACATCTAAACCAAAATCCTTTGCCATGTTGCCTACCAAAGAACCTTTCGGCATTTCCTCGGGAATGGAGTAGCTGACCTGTCCGAGCACCGAGCTGAGCGAGAGGAGCGAGAAAAACAACAGCAGAAGGACTCTCATTGTTCTGTCCGACGATATTCCAGTGTAAACCCAGAATGGTTTTAGGATTTTTGCCCTCGGGATTTTTCAATCAACACCAGTTTTTAAAGCATATTGCCAACGTGAAAAACGATTCCCTGTTCTGTACCTCCGGTAAATCCCAGACAGTGAGCTCCGCTTCTGCCCTTTCTCTCTCTAAAATAAAGAGATGATGGGAGGTGCAATGAGTCTGCGGTAAATCTGATACCGGCTGGCCAACAGCGGCACTCTGAGTTCGTGAAGTAGCATTGCACGTGAAAGTGCAAAATAAATGGACATGGCTAGGTTACCAGCAAAGAAAACCTTACTGTCGTGCGTGGACACTATTGTTTCATACTCCAACTACTTGATAGATAAAATGGTACCAAAATGGAGGTCATGAGATGCAAAAGTGTGAGAAAAATTACATTGTGTGAAATTAAAATAGCGAGTATAAAAGAGACGAGAATTGCAACTAAAAATATACACAGCTTTCAATAAGTAATCACGGCGCTCTCCAGGGTGCTGAAAAAAAAGGCAAGCGATTAAGAACGTGACTTCAACGTAGGAACAGATAACTAGCACATCCTAACCTCTAGAGGAGAGTCTGGTTCATCCAGGATGCTCTTTTCACTCTGCATCCGCTGCATCGTCCCTGTAGAACTGGGGTCCATTATCAACACGTTCTGACTACCAGCTCCGCCGAACTTACAGTCACTCCTTCTGGAGTCAGTCGTCCTGCACACCTCGTAGTTGTACACGTGTGGGAGAGTCCCTGTCCCCAAAGTGTCTGAGTAACGTGGAGGATAATATGGAATCACAGGGAGACTGGAGTGATACAGGACGCGAGACTGTCTCCATCTGTAGATTTTCACTGATATAATAACCACTAAACACGTGATGAACAGGAAGGACACTACAGCCAAAGCCAGCACTAAGTAAAAAGTCAGGTTGTCATTGTACTCCTTGTCGTGAGGAAAGTCAGTGAACTCCGACAGCACTTCCGGGAAGCTGTCCGCCACCGCCACGTTAACAATGACTGTAGCTGAACGAGAGGGCTGCCCGTTGTCCTCCACTATAACAGTCAGTCTCTGTTTCACAGCATCTTTATCAGTCACCTGGCGGATAGTTCGGATTTCTCCATTCTGTAAACCCACTTCAAACAGCGCCCTGTCTGTGGCTTTCTGCAGTTTATAGGAGAGCCAGGCATTCTGTCCAGAGTCCACATCAACAGCCACCACTTTAGTCACCAGATAGCCCACATCTGCTGAACGAGGCACCATTTCAGCCACCAGAGAGCCTCCAGTCTGGACCGGGTACAGAACCTGAGGAGGGTTGTCGTTCTGGTCCTGGATCATTATTTTCACACTCACGTTACTGCTAAGTGGAGGAGAGCCTCCATCCTGCGCTTTGACGCGGAAGTGGAAATCTTTGATCTGCTCGTAGTCAAAAGAGCGCACTGCATGGATGACTCCACTATCAGCACTGACGGACACATATGAGGAGACTGGCACTCCGTTAACAGAGGAGTCCTCCAGGATGTAAGAAACACGAGCATTCTGGTTCCAGTCAGCGTCGCTGGCTCTCACTGTGAATATAGAGAGGCCTGGTGTGTTGTTTTCTACAATGTGGGCCTCATATGCGCTCCTCTCAAAGACAGGCGCGTTGTCGTTCACGTCAGAGATCTGTAAGGTGAGAGTGACGCTGCTGGAGAGGGAGGGCACTCCTTCATCAGAGCAGGTCACACTAATGTTATACTCAGAGGCTCTCTCTCTGTCCAGATCACTGTCTGTCAATAAACTATAGAAATTATTCGATGTTGATTTCAATACAAAGGGAATATTCTCATTTATGAAACACTGAACTTTACCATTTTCACCTGAGTCTGGGTCTTGAATGTTGATCATTGTAACGACTGTGTTCGGGTTCGCGCTCTCTGATATAACAGTTGATTTAGACATAATTTTAATCGTTGGTTCATTGTCATTTATGTCGACAACATCCACAATCACCTTACAAGAATCCGTTAGTCCCCCATTATCCATTGCACGTACATTGATCTGAAAAGATCTCTTCTTTTCATAATCTAACCGCCCTACCAACCTAACCTCGCCATTTTCCTCGTTTACTTCGAACATTTGTCTGACGTCATCAAACGTGTTTGTGATCGCATAAGTTATTTTACCGTTTAAACCATGATCAGCATCTGAGGCACTGACAGTCGTCACTATTGTGCCTTTCGCAGCATTTTCAGCCACGGTGCCTTTATATATCGGCTGTGTGAAAACAGGAGCATTATCATTCGCGTCTAACACTGTGATGAGGATCTGCATTGTTCCCGACATCTGCGGCTCTCCTCCGTCTAACGCCGTTAACGCCAAAGAAATGAACTCATTTTTCTCTCTGTCCAGAGGTTTTTGTAAAACCATTTCAACGTTCTTTGTACCGTCGGCCTGGTTGTGCAGTTTCAGTAAAAAATTATCACTTGGCTTGAGCACATAGCTTTGGAGACTATTTGTACCTACATCTAAATCCACTGCTCTTTCTAGTACAAATTTTGCCCCAACGACTGCAGACTCACTAATTCTGAATTTCATGTCGCTCTTTTCGAAAGATGGTGCGTTATCGTTGATGTCTGTGATTTCAACTGTTACACTGTAAAATTCCATCGGGTTCTCTAACACAATCTGAAAATGAACTGCGCAAGGCGTCGTTTCACCGCACAGCGCCTCTCTGTCTATTCTCTCCTTGATGAGGAGGACTCCTCTTTCGCTGTTCAGCTCGATGTATTCTCTGCTATCACCAGAATAAACACGAGCGTTACCCAACCTCAGTCGTTTGACATCTAATCCTAAATCCTGAGCTATATTACCAACTAAAGAGCCTTTCGCCATTTCCTCCGGTATGGAGTAGCTGACCTGTCCGAAGACTGAACTGAGAGAGAGGATCGACACAAACAACAGTACTTGCCGTCTCATTGTTTGAAATTATTCCGACAAGAAGAAACAATAAATCCTCTTAAAATCCGAAAGAAAGATGGGCAGTCATTCAAACAAAATGTGAATCAAAAATAGTCCTCGATTTTGACGCAAAAGGATTAAAACGGTGTCTCGTCGTCTATATCGGTCCTTCTACCGAAGACAATGCGCTCCGCGCCTGCCCTCCCTCTCTAAAACACCGACATGAAGAGGCGGTGCTGCCGTAAATATAATACAACTGCAACAGACTAGGCAACAGCGGCCCATGGAGTTCAGGGAGGAAAACTGCAGTGATGTGGTGTTAGAAGTGGAAAAAGGTGAGAAAATAACTTATAACGGTTGGAAGTAGATTGGAACAGAAGCCAATTCAAGTTACAAATATATATGTATATCTTATCTATAACATAATATTCATGTGCTGGAACATATTTCAAAAGATCAACAACAATCGAATGAATGATGAGAAGTGATCATTTTCTTATCTGACACATTGAATGACACGAATGTATAAATACTCCTGGTTGCTCTCCAAGGTGCTGAAAAGAAGAGACCAAATAATTGACCACATGCTGGCGCAGTCGATTAAATCGTTTGTTACTGACAAGTTAGAAAGGAGGGCGTGTGTAATGTAACACCTTTCTAACCTCTAGAGGAGAGTCTGGTTCGTCCAGGATGCTCTTCTCACTCTGCATCCGCTGCATCGTCCCTGTAGAACTGGGGTCCATTATCAACACGTTCTGACTACCAGCTCCGCCGAACTTACAGTCACTCCTTCTGGAGTCAGTCGTCCTGCACACCTCGTAGTTGTACACGTGTGGGAGAGTCCCTGTCCCCAAAGTGTCTGAGTAACGTGGAGGATAATATGGAATCACAGGGAGACTGGAGTGATACAGGACGCGAGACTGTCTCCATCTGTAGATTTTCACCGATATAATAACCACTAAACACGTGATGAACAGGAAGGACACTACAGCCAAAGCCAGCACTAAGTAAAAAGTCAGGTTGTCATTGTACTCCTTGTCGTGAGGAAAGTCAGTGAACTCCGACAGCACTTCCGGGAAGCTGTCCGCCACCGCCACGTTAACAATGACTGTAGCTGAACGAGAGGGCTGCCCGTTGTCCTCCACTATAACAGTCAGTCTCTGTTTCACAGCATCTTTATCAGTCACCTGGCGGATAGTTCGGATTTCTCCATTCTGTAAACCCACTTCAAACAGCGCCCTGTCTGTGGCTTTCTGCAGTTTATAGGAGAGCCAGGCATTCTGTCCAGAGTCCACATCAACAGCCACCACTTTAGTCACCAGATAGCCCACATCTGCTGAACGAGGCACCATTTCAGCCACCAGAGAGCCTCCAGTCTGGACCGGGTACAGAACCTGAGGAGGGTTGTCGTTCTGGTCCTGGATCATTATTTTCACACTCACGTTACTGCTAAGTGGAGGAGAGCCTCCATCCTGCGCTTTGACGCGGAAGTGGAAATCTTTGATCTGCTCGTAGTCAAAAGAGCGCACTGCATGGATGACTCCACTATCAGCACTGACGGACACATATGAGGAGACTGGCACTCCGTTAACAGAGGAGTCCTCAAGGATGTAAGAAACACGAGCATTCTGGTTCCAGTCAGCATCTCTGGCTCTCACTGTGAATATAGAGAGGCCTGGTGTGTTGTTTTCTACAATGTAGGCCTCATATGAGCTCCTCTCAAAGACAGGCGCGTTGTCGTTCACATCAGAAATCTGTAAGGTGAGAGTGACGCTGCTGGAGAGGGAGGGCACTCCTTCATCAGAGCAGGTCACACTGATATTATACTCAGAGGCTCTCTCTCTGTCCAGATCACTGTCTGTCAATAAACTATAGAAATTATTTGATGTTGATTTCAATACAAAGGGAATATTCTCATTTATGAAACACTGAACTTTACCATTTTCACCTGAGTCTGGGTCTTGAATGTTAATAATTGTAACGACTGTGTTCGGGTTCGCACTCTCTGATATAACAGTTGATTTAGACATAATTTTAATCGTTGGTTCATTGTCATTTATATCGACAACATCCACAATCACCTTACAAGAATCCGTTAGTCCCCCATTATCCCTCGCTCGTACATTGATCTGAAAAGATCTTTTCTTTTCATAATCTAACCGGCCCATCAACCTAACCTCGCCATTTTCCTCGTTTACTTCAAACATATGTCTGACGTCATCCAAAGTATTTGTGATTGAATACGTAATCTTACCGTTTAAACCATGATCAGCATCTGAGGCACTGACAGTCGTCACTATTGTGCCTTTCGCAGCATTTTCAGCCACGGTGCCTTTATATATCGGCTGTGTGAAAACAGGAGCATTATCATTCGCGTCTAACACTGTGATGAGGATCTGCATTGTTCCCGACATCTGCGGCTCTCCTCCGTCTAACGCCGTTAACGCCAAAGAAATGAACTCATTTTTCTCTCTGTCCAGAGGTTTTTGTAAAACCATTTCAACGTTCTTTGTACCGTCGGCCTGGTTGTGCAGTTTCAGTAAAAAATTATCACTTGGCTTGAGTACGTAGCTTTGGAGAGTGTTAGTACCCACATCTAAATCCACTGCTCTTTCCAAATCGAATTTTGCCCCAACGACTGCAGACTCACTTATTAAAAACTTGATTTCGTTTTTCTCAAAGGTTGGTGCGTTATCGTTAACATCAGTGATTTCAACGGTCACACTGTAAAATTCAATAGGATTCTCTAACACAATCTGAAAATGAACTGCGCAAGGCGTCGTTTCACCGCACAGCGCCTCTCTGTCTATTCTCTCCTTGATGAGGAGGACTCCTCTTTCGCTGTGCAGCTCGATGTATTCTCTGCTATCACCAGAATAAACACGAGCGTTACCCAACCTCAGTCGTTTGACATCTAATCCTAAATCCTGAGCTATATTACCAACTAAAGAGCCTTTCGCCATTTCCTCCGGTATGGAGTAGCTGACTTGTCCGAAGACTGAACTGAGAGAGAGGATCGACACAAACAACAGTACTTGCCGTCTCATTGTTTGAAATTATTCCGACAAGAATAAACAATAAATCCTCTTAAAATCCGAAAGAAAGATGGGCAGTCATTCAAACAAAATGTGAATCAAAAATAGTCCTCGATTTTGACGCAAAAGTATTAAAACGGTGTCTCGTCGTCTATATCGGTCCTCCTACCGAAGACAATGCGCTCCGCGCCTGCCCTCCCTCTCTAAAACACCGACATGAAGAGGCGGTGCTGCCGTAAATATAATACAACTGCAACAGACTAGGCAACAGCGGCCCATGGAGTTCAGAGAGGAAAACTGCAGTGATGTGGTGTTAGAAGTCGAAAAAGGTGAGAAAATAACTTATAACGGTTGTAGGTAGATTGGAACAGAAGCCAGTTCAAGTTACAAATATATATGTATATCTTATCTATAACATAATATTCATGTGCTGGAACATATTTCAAAAGATCAACAACAATCGAATGAATGATGAGAAGTGATCATTTTCTTATCTGACACATTGAATGACACGAATGTATAAATACTCCTGGTTGCTCTCCAAGGTGCTGAAAAGAAGAGACCAAATAATTGACCACATGCTGGCGCAGTCGATTAAATCGTTTGTTACTGACAAGTTAGAAAGGAGGGCGTGTGTAATGTAACACCTTTCTAACCTCTAGAGGAGAGTCTGGTTCGTCCAGGATGCTCTTCTCACTCTGCATCCGCTGCATCGTCCCTGTAGAACTGGGGTCCATTATCAACACGTTCTGACTACCAGCTCCGCCGAACTTACAGTCACTCCTTCTGGAGTCAGTCGTCCTGCACACCTCGTAGTTGTACACGTGTGGGAGAGTCCCTGTCCCCAAAGTGTCTGAGTAACGTGGAGGATAATATGGAATCACAGGGAGACTGGAGTGATACAGGACGCGAGACTGTCTCCATCTGTAGATTTTCACTGATATAATAACCACTAAACACGTGATGAACAGGAAGGACACTACAGCCAAAGCCAGCACTAAGTAAAAAGTCAGGTTGTCATTGTACTCCTTGTCGTGAGGAAAGTCAGTGAACTCCGACAGCACTTCCGGGAAGCTGTCCGCCACCGCCACGTTAACAATGACTGTAGCTGAACGAGAGGGCTGCCCGTTGTCCTCCACTATAACAGTCAGTCTCTGTTTCACAGCATCTTTATCAGTCACCTGGCGGATAGTTCGGACTTCTCCATTCTGTAAGCCGACTTCAAACAGCGCCCTGTCTGTGGCTTTCTGCAGTTTATAGGAGAGCCAGGCATTCTGTCCAGAGTCCACATCAACAGCCACCACTTTAGTCACCAGATAGCCCACATCTGCTGAACGAGGTACCATTTCAGCCACCAGAGACCCACCGGTCTGGACCGGGTACAGAACCTGAGGAGGGTTGTCGTTCTGGTCCTGGATCATTACTTTCACACTCACGTTACTGCTGAGTGGAGGAGAGCCTCCATCCTGCGCTTTAACGCGGAAGTGGAAATCTTTGATCTGCTCGTAGTCAATAGAGCGCACTGCATGGATGACTCCACTATCAGCACTGACGGACACATATGAGGAGACTGGCACTCCGTTAACAGAGGAGTCCTCCAGAATGTAAGAAACACGAGCGTTCTGGTTCCAGTCAGCGTCTCTGGCTCTCACTGTGAATATAGAGAGGCCTGGTGTGTTGTTTTCTACAATGTAGGCCTCATATGAGCTCCTCTCAAAGACAGGCGCGTTGTCGTTCACGTCAGAGATCTGCAAGGTGAGAGTGACGCTGCTGGAGAGGGAGGGCACTCCTTCATCAGAGCAGGTCACACTGATATTATACTCAGAGGCTCTCTCTCTGTCCAGATCACTGTCTGTTACGATGCTATAGAAATTACTCGACGTAGGTGTAATTGTAAATGGTATATTTTCATTCATCACACACTGGACTTTCCCATTGGTTTCAGAATCAGGGTCATTTACACTCATCAGAGCTATTACTGTTTTGTGGGCTGAATTCTCTGGGATTGAGCCTGATGTTGATATCATATTTACGACAGGACTATTATCATTCACGTCAATGACATCAATTATTATCTTACTAGAATCAGAGAGTCCGCCCAGATCAATCGCCTCTATATCGATGTGATAATTCTTTTCTCTCTCGTAGTCTATTGCACCGTCTAGTATCACATCTCCCTCACTGCTTATGTGAAATAGCTTTGCCACGGTGTCCATGCTGTTCCCGATGACGTAGGTCACCTCTCCGTTTGAGCCTTTGTCTGCATCAGAAGCGCTGACCTTAGTAACAAGTGTTCCTATGGCGGAGTTTTCTGTAATGCTCGCTTTGTAAACGGCTTTACTAAACACAGGAGCATTGTCGTTTGCATCCAACACAGTAACATAAATCTGCATTGTTCCCGTCATTTGAGGTTCCCCTCCGTCCTCCGCTGTCAGAACTAACGATATGTGCTCCTGTTTCTCTCTGTCTAACGGCTTTTGTAAAATCATTTCTACCTTTTTGCTTCCATCAGACTGACTATGCAGTTTAAGCGCAAAATTGTCGGTCGGCTTCAGAGTGTATCTCTGCAGACCATTCTGTCCGATATCAGGGTCCATCGCCTTCTCCAGCATGAATTTAGAGCCGACGACCGCTGACTCGCTTATTTCAAACCTCCTCTCCTCCTTCTGAAACACCGGTGCGTTGTCGTTAATGTCTGTGATTTCAACAGTCACCGGGAATAATTCCAGCGGGTTCTCTAACGTAATTTGAAAATGTAAAGCGCAAGGCGTTGTCTGTCTGCAGAGCGCTTCGCGGTCTATTTTTTCTTTAATAATGAGGACTCCCCTCTCTCTGTTCAGCTCGATGTACTGAACACTGTCTCCCGTATATATACGAGCTTTGCCGGACTTCAGCCGTCTGACATCTACACCTAAATCTTGTGCTATGTTGCCGACTAAGGAGCCTTTAGCCATTTCCTCTGGAATCGAGTAGCTGACCTGCCCGGTCACAGAACCGAGGCAGGCGATGGAGAACAACAACAGTACTTGCCGTTTCATTGTTCTGTCCGATAGCTCTGTCGCGCCACAGCCACCGAGATAAATTCCGTTTCGCGAGTAAGATTCCTGTGACGTGTGAATCACAAATGCAAGAGAAACATGATGTAGATCCTGCTCATTAAAAAAAATAGAATCCCGGCTGAAAATGTCCGTGGTTAGTACGGTCTGATCTCCGAGGTGTGCATTCTGCGTATGTGACTGTGCCTCAGCATTGTGGGAGGACGATGACTGAGACACCCAGTTACAAAAGCAACTCGAAACTGCAACATATTGGGCAACAGCGGCCCGATGAGTTCAGATAGTGAAAGTACATAAAAACAGCAATGGTGTCATGTAAATTAAAATACCACAGTCAGGACATGATAATAAACGTATAAATAGCCCACCCAACCTGCCGGATTAATCATTTTAAACAATGTTCTTCCTAAAGTCATCCATTCGTATAAAATGGGAAGTAAATTAATGCATGAAAAGAGACTATGAAAGACAGAGACAAACATAGGGGGGCAAATGTGGGACTGTGGTGTCATTGTCACTGTCCAAGGTGCTGATATGGTGCCTAACTGACGCCTTTAAAATTGATCATCAGTCACACAGTGCCAGCGAGCGCTTAAAACAGATTAACCATTTGACCAACCTCTAGAGGAGAGTCTGGTTCATCCAGGATGCTCTTCTCACTCTGCATCCGCTGCATCGTCCCTGTAGAACTGGGGTCCATTATCAACACGTTCTGACTACCAGCTCCGCCGAACTTACAGTCACTCCTTCTGGAGTCAGTCGTTCTGCACACCTCGTAGTTGTACACGTGTGGGAGAGTCCCTGTCCCCAAAGTGTCTGAGTAACGTGGAGGATAATATGGAATCACAGGGAGACTGGAGTGATACAGGACGCGAGACTGTCTCCATCTGTAGATTTTCACTGATATAATAACCACTAAACACGTGATGAACAGGAAGGACACTACAGCCAAAGCCAGCACTAAGTAAAAAGTCAGGTTGTCATTGTACTCCTTGTCTTGAGGAAAGTCGGTGAACTCCGACAGCACTTCCGGGAAGCTGTCCGCCACCGCCACGTTAACAATGACTGTAGCTGAACGAGAGGGCTGCCCGTTGTCCTCCACTATAACAGTCAGTCTCTGTTTCACAGCATCTTTATCAGTCACCTGGCGGATAGTTCGGATTTCCCCATTCTGTAAGCCCACTTCAAACAGCGCCCTGTCTGTGGCTTTTTGCAGTTTATAGGAGAGCCAGGCATTCTGTCCAGAGTCCACATCAACAGCCACCACTTTAGTCACCAGATAGCCCACATCTGCTGAACGAGGCACCATTTCAGCCACCAGAGAGCCGCCAGTCTGGACCGGGTACAGAACCTGAGGAGGGTTGTCGTTCTGGTCCTGGATCATTATTTTCACACTCACATTACTGCTGAGTGGAGGAGAGCCTCCATCCTGCGCTTTGACGCGGAAGTGGAAATCTTTAATCTGCTCGTAGTCAAAAGAGCGCACTGCATGGATGACTCCACTATCAGCACTGACGGACACATATGAGGAGACTGGCACTCCGTTAACAGAGGAGTCCTCCAGGATGTAAGAAACACGAGCGTTCTGGTTCCAGTCAGCGTCTCTGGCTCTCACTGTGAATATAGAGAGGCCTGGTGTGTTGTTTTCTACAATGTAGGCCTCATATGAGCTCCTCTCAAAGACAGGCGCGTTGTCGTTCACGTCAGAGATCTGTAAGGTGAGAGTGACGCTGCTGGAGAGGGAGGGCACTCCTTCATCAGAGCAGGTCACTGTGATATTATATTGTGACGCGATCTCTCTGTCCAACGCCATCTCCGTAACTAAACTATAAAATCCGTTCATGTTTTTTTGTATTTTAAAAGGAATGTCGTTGTTAATATTACACTTCGCCTCCCCATTCCTCTCAGAGTCAGGGTCATTAACGCTAAGCATAGCAATGACAGTACTCTCAGGAGAGTCCTCTAGAATGCTGTCTGATTTAGAGAGTATTTTCATCTGAGGGCTGTTGTCATTGACGTCAGTAATATCAACGAGGATCTTACTGGAGTCAGAAAGTCCTCCATTATCTGAAGCCTCGATATCAATCTGGAAGAGCTTCGTTTTTTCATAATCTATTTCACCAATCAAGATAACTTCTCCTGTTTGTCTGTCGATCTGAAATAAGTCGGATAATCGACGCTTGCTGTTTGAAATAGAGTATAAAATTTCTGCATTAGAACCTCCATCTTTGTCAGACGCACGGACAGTTATAACACTGGTCCCCTTCGGGGAATTCTCGGTAAGTGTTGCCTTGTATAAGGGTTTAGTGAAAATCGGTGCGTTGTCATTGACATCTAACACGTTAACAGTTATCTGCATTGTACCTGACATACGCGGCTGTCCGCCATCTACAGCAGTTAATAACAGTGATATCTTCTCCTGCTGCTCTCGATCGAGAGGCTTCTGCAGCACCATCTCTACCTTTTTACTTCCGTCTGCCTGATTCTCCAGTTTCAGTGCGAAATTATTTTTTGGATTAAGCGAGTAGCTTTGGAGATCATTCGTACCAATGTCGGCATCGATGGCTTTCTCCAGAACAAATTTAGACCCAATAACTGCAGACTCGCTGATTTCAAAATGCTTCTCAGTCGATGCGAAACTCGGAGCATTATCGTTTATGTCTGTGATTTCTATTGTTATGCTAAACAGTTCCATCGGGTTTTCCAAAATCATCTGTAAATGTAAAGCGCAGGGCGTCGTTTCTCCACACAACGTTTCCCTGTCTATTCTCTGTTTGATGAGGAGGACTCCCCTCTCTCTGTTCAGCTCGATGTATTCTGCGCTGTCGCCCGAATGAATACGAGCTTTACCCGATTTGAGCCTTTTGACATCTAAACCCAAATCCTGAGCTAAATTACAGACTAATGAACCCTTCTCCATTTCCTCAGGAATGGAGTAGCTGGCCTGCCCGCGCACCGCAGCGAGAGGGAGGACGAGGATGAACAACAGTACTTGCCGTCTCATTGTTTAGTCGGTGTAATCCAGTGTCGTTTAAAGAAAACTGTAATCCATATGAATATAGTCAAAATTCCCGACCGAGCATGAAGGAAACGTTCTCGAAAAAAATCGCAGCTTTCCTTGTCCGTGAGCAGTTTTCCATTTAAACGAGGACAGGCGGCTAGAGGCTGTTTTATTGTCTACCGTGTCACAATCTGAGGGGGAGGTACAGTTACCAGCCCTGTCGGAGACTGCCACACTCTGGCCAATAGCGGCCCTTTCTGTTCAATACACAGAACAGCATATGTTGGGAAAAGGAGGATGAGAAACGTGATTGATGATGAAAAACAAACACTATTATTATTATTATTATTATTATTATTATTATTATTATTATTATTATCATTATTATTAGTATTAGTATTATTGTTGAAGAAGCAATATTAGTAGCACACTAGCATTTGGCTACCGTCAGAACGGATTGTGTTAAAGTCTATGATATGACTGTCTAATTACAGATCTATCCAAATGTATTGTTCGCACTAAAATATTACAACAGCAAAAGTATCATGTGATAGTTTTGTGGATGGATAAAATGATTCTGAGAGTCTAATCGGGATGAAAATTAAAATATGAAGAAATAAAAAATAACTTCTTTCAACCACCTAACCAAACTCTGTGCTACCTAACCAAATAGGTAGACAGGTTTTGTATCATTAAAAAAGAAACACAAAAGGTAAGAATCACTTTACAAGCAGACAATGATGTCAAGAAATGAAGTGATCAGTGCAAGCGAGCTCATGTGTCATCTTCAGTAGAGGCATGAAAAATAGATATTCAGACATTATTGCTCACAAACAACGATACTAAAGTACAATTCCTGCAACAAGGAAGCATTTCAGAAAAATACTAGCCACACCCACAACCTCTGCAGACTTACATGCACACACCCGCCACTGTCAACTGTATTAAAGGTCAAGCAAAACATGGACACAAAGTCCAGGGCAACAACAGCGCCTCTGTCCATGGTGCTGATAGCAAACGAATGATATATGGAGCCTGGTAAATAATCTATCATCACAGAGAACATGCAAACAGATTACACTGAAATTACCACATTAGGACCGACCTCTAGAGGAGAGTCTGGTTCATCCAGGATGCTCTTCTCGCTCTGCATCCGCTGCATCGTCCCTGTAGAACTGGGGTCCATTATCAACACGTTCTGACTACCAGCTCCGCCGAACTTACAGTCACTCCTTCTGGAGTCAGTCGTCCTGCACACCTCGTAGTTGTACACGTGTGGGAGAGTCCCTGTCCCCAAAGTGTCTGAGTAACGTGGAGGATAATATGGAATAACAGGGAGACTGGAGTGATACAGGACGCGAGACTGTCTCCATCTGTAGATTTTCACCGATATAATAACCACTAAACACGTGATGAACAGGAAGGACACTACAGCCAAAGCCAGCACTAAGTAAAAAGTCAGGTTGTCATTGTACTCCTTGTCGTGAGGAAAGTCAGTGAACTCCGACAGCACTTCCGGGAAGCTGTCCGCCACCGCCACGTTAACAATGACTGTAGCTGAACGAGAGGGCTGCCCGTTGTCCTCCACTATAACAGTCAGTCTCTGTTTCACAGCATCTTTATCAGTCACCTGGCGGATAGTTCGGATTTCTCCATTCTGTAAGCCCACTTCAAACAGCGCCCTGTCTGTGGCTTTCTGCAGTTTATAGGAGAGCCAGGCATTCTGTCCAGAGTCCACATCAACAGCCACCACTTTAGTCACCAGATAGCCCACATCTGCTGAACGAGGCACCATTTCAGCCACCAGAGAGCCTCCAGTCTGGACCGGGTACAGAACCTGAGGAGGGTTGTCGTTCTGGTCCTGGATCATTATTTTCACACTCACGTTACTGCTAAGTGGAGGAGAGCCTCCATCCTGCGCTTTGACGCGGAAGTGGAAATCTTTGATCTGCTCGTAGTCAAAAGAGCGCACTGCATGGATGACTCCACTATCAGCACTGACGGACACATATGAGGAGACTGGCACTCCGTTAACAGAGGAGTCCTCCAGGATGTAAGAAACACGAGCATTCTGGTTCCAGTCAGCGTCTCTGGCTCTCACTGTGAATATAGAGAGGCCTGGTGTGTTGTTTTCTACAATGTAGGCCTCATATGAGCTCCTCTCAAAGACAGGCGCGTTGTCGTTCACGTCAGAGATCTGTAAGGTGAGAGTGACGCTGCTGGAGAGGGAGGGCACTCCTTCATCAGAGCAGGTCACTGTTACATTATATTGGGACGCGACCTCTCTGTCTAACTCACTGTCTGTTACTAAACTATAGAAATTATTTGATGTCGACTTTATAGTCAAAGGGGTGTTATCGTTTATAAAACAGTGAACTTTACCGTTTTCATTTGAGTCTGGGTCTTGAACGTTCATCATTGCTACAACAGTGTTCAGTTTGGAGTGTTCAGATATCATGTTTGATTTCGACATGATATTGATTGTGGGCTTGTTGTCGTTCACGTCCACCACCTCAACTCTGACTTTACATGAATCTGTAAGTCCACCATCGTCACTTGCACGTATATTAATATCGTAAATTCTTGCTTTTTCATAATCAATGTTTCCAATTAATGTTATTTCACCACTGTCTTCGTTTATCTGAAACAGTGCATGTGCTTGATCTAAACTGTTTGTAATTGAATATTTTATTCTGCCATTCATTCCATAATCTGCATCTGACGCAGTAACGCTGGTGACAACAGTGCCTTCTGGGGCATTTTCAAACACAGTGGCCGTGTAGGTGGACTGTGTAAAAACAGGCGCATTATCATTGGCATCTAACACCGTGATTAAAATCCGAATTGTTCCGGACATCTGCGGGTTTCCTCCATCAAACGCTGTCAAAACTAATGATATCAAATCTTCCTTTTCTCTGTCGAGAGGCTTTTGTAAAACCATCTCAACCTTCCCTGTTCCGTCACCCTGACTGTCTCGTTTCAGTACAAAATTATCTGTAGGTCTAAGATCGTATTTTTGCAGACCATCTTTTCCGACGTCAAGATCTATCGCTCTGTCTAAGACAAATTTGGATCCAATTACAGCAGACTCGCTGATTTTAAAACTGACTTCATTTTTTTCAAACGTGGGAGGATTGTCATTTACGTCGGTGATCTCGACTGTGACACTGTAGAACTCCATGGGGTTCTCCAAAATGATCTGAAAATGTAACGCACAAGGCGTAGTCTGTCTGCAAATCGCCTCTCTGTCGATCTTGTCCTTGATGAGGAGGACTCCTCGTTCTTTATGCAGCTCGATGTATCCCGCACTGTCTCCCGTATAAACGCGAGCTTTACCTGATTTCAGTCGCTTTATATCCAAACCCAAATCCTGAGCTATATTACCGACTAAAGATCCACTCGGCATCTCCTCGGGGATGGAGTAGCTGACCTGTCCGAGCACCGAAGTGAGCTGAAGCACCAGGGAAAACAACAGTACTTGCCGTCTCATTGTTCTGTCCGACATTTTTTTCCTCGCGAAATTCAATGAGACGAATTATGTTCCACTGTATCCGGATACGTACGGTCCATTAAAATTCATGAAAAACCGCAGAAATGTATCACTCCATGATCGTCCAAATCGGCATAAAACACGAGCTTGTGCGCTGCCGTCGTTTAAGAGCACGCCGCCGTCGCAGCCCCGTGCCTTTCTTTCTCTCTCTGATATCATCAGGATGGGGGAGGTTTCTCTTCAAATGCACCGAGAGACATCAACAGACTGGCCAACAGCGGCCCTAAGAGTACAAAGCATCGAACTACAGAAAACACAGGGAGAAAAATAAACATACTGTACAGGAGAGAACACAGTTGATATGTGACCCAGACGAAAAGGCCAGTTAAATGGTTGATAAGATGCGCGCACATGAGAATAGTGAGCAGCTTGCTTCTCACTGTGGTTTCAGAGGGTCATCATATGTCCCATTTTAACACAGTGGAAATTAACAATAGTGAACACATTTTGTTAAATGGACGAAGACTGAAATTCGAACCATAATTACCAACACGAATAAGTTTAAATAATTCGAATCATTTACGTGTAACTTTGAAATTGGCATGTTATGACAGACAAAGGGGCTGACAGACAGAGATTGAGAGATAGTCATTCTTAATCCGAGTACTCATTTCCGAAAAATATTGACCAGATCCACACTCCCTTGCAAACATAAACACACACACAATCTTTCAAACACACTCGCCAGTGTCAACTATTCAAGAGCCCAATGCGACAACAGCGCCTCTGTCCAGGGTGCTGATAGCAAACAAATGATATATGGGGCAAGAAACACCTCCTGCTGACTTAAACACACACGTAGTTTTTCAAACACACTCTCAATCGGCAACTGTATTAAGGTTCAAGCAAAACACAGAAACAAAGTCCAAGGCAACAACAGCGCCTCTGACCATGGGGCTGATGGCAAGCGAGTGGAGCCTGATTGAGACTATTTCATTACAGAGAACATGCAAACAGGTTACAGTGATATTACCACATTAGGACCGACCTCTAGAGGAGAGTCTGGTTCATCCAGGATGCTCTTCTCGCTCTGCATCCGCTGCATCGTCCCTGTAGAACTGGGGTCCATTATCAACACGTTCTGACTACCAGCTCCGCCGAACTTACAGTCACTCCTTCTGGAGTCAGTCGTCCTGCACACCTCGTAGTTGTACACGTGTGGGAGAGTCCCTGTCCCCAAAGTGTCTGAGTAACGTGGAGGATAATATGGAATCACAGGGAGACTGGAGTGATACAGGACGCGAGACTGTCTCCATCTGTAGATTTTCACTGATATAATAACCACTAAACACGTGATGAACAGGAAGGACACTACAGCCAAAGCCAGCACTAAGTAAAAAGTCAGGTTGTCATTGTACTCCTTGTCATGAGGAAAATCCGTGAACTCCGACAGCACTTCCGGGAAGCTGTCCGCCACCGCCACGTTAACAATGACTGTAGCTGAACGAGAGGGCTGCCCGTTGTCCTCCACTATAACAGTCAGTCTCTGTTTCACAGCATCTTTATCAGTCACCTGGCGGATAGTTCGGATTTCTCCATTCTGTAAGCCCACTTCAAACAGCGCCCTGTCTGTGGCTTTCTGCAGTTTATAGGAGAGCCAGGCATTCTGTCCAGAGTCCACATCAACAGCCACCACTTTAGTCACCAGATAGCCCACATCTGCTGAACGAGGCACCATTTCAGCTACCAGAGAGCCGCCAGTCTGGACCGGGTACAGAACCTGAGGAGGGTTGTCGTTCTGGTCCTGGATGATTATTTTCACACTCACGTTACTGCTGAGTGGAGGGGAGCCTCCATCCTGCGCTTTGACGCGGAAGTGGAAATCTTTGATCTGCTCGTAGTCAAAAGAGCGCACTGCATGGATGACTCCACTATCAGCACTGACGGACACATATGAGGAGACTGGCACTCCGTTAACAGAGGAGTCCTCCAGGATGTAAGAAACACGAGCATTCTGGTTCCAGTCAGCGTCTCTGGCTCTCACTGTGAATATAGAGAGGCCTGGTGTGTTGTTTTCTACAATGTAGGCCTCATATGAGCTCCTCTCAAAGACAGGCGCGTTGTCGTTCACGTCAGAGATCTGTAAGGTGAGAGTGACGCTGCTGGAGAGGGAGGGCACTCCTTCATCAGAGCAGGTCACACTGATATTAATTGTGACGCGATCTCTCTGTCTAAATCGACCTCTGTGACTAAAGTATAAAATCCATTTAACGTGGTTTGTATCTTAAAGGGAATGTTAGGGTCTATATTACACTCTACCTCTCCATTGTTCTCTGAATCTGGGTCATTCACACTTAACAACGCTATAACAGTGTTTGGAGGTGAGTCCTCTGATATGGAATCAGATTTAGATATGATGTTAATATCAGGATTATTGTCATTTATATCAATGACGTCAACTATCACTTTAGTTGAATCAGACAGTCCTCCACTATCTACAACTTCAATATCGATTTGATAATTTTTTGCCTTCTCATAATCTATTTCACCGACCAGAATAATTTCACCACTCTTTGAATCAATCTTAAATAGTTCAGATATAAGACGTTTGCTGGAAGATATCAGATACGACACTTCTCTGTTTGAGCCGATGTCTTTATCAGATGCACTCACAGTCGTTACACTTGTGCCTTTTGGAGAGTTTTCCAGTATTTTTGCTCTGTATAGCGGTTTAGCGAATGTAGGTGCGTTATCATTTACATCTAAGACACTGACAAATATCTGCATTGTCCCTGACATCTGCGGCTCTCCTCCATCTACAGCAGTTAACAACAGTGAGATGTGTTCCTGCTTTTCTCGATCTAAAGGCTTCTGCAGAACCATTTCGACCTTTTTTGTGCCGTCTGCCTGATTTTCTAGTTTTAATACAAAATTATCAGTTGGAGAAAGCGAGTACTGTTGTAATCCATTCATCCCGATGTCGGAATCAAAAGCCTTCTCTAACACGAATTTCGATCCAATCACAGCGGACTCGCTAATTTCAAAGCGTTTCTCTGCGTTAGTAAAACTGGGGGTATTGTCGTTAATGTCGGTAATCTCCACTGTTACACGAAACAATTCCATCGGATTCTCCAGAATTAACTGGAAATGCAAAGCACAAGGCGTCGTCTCTCCACACAGCGCCTCTCTGTCTATCCTCTCCTGGATGAGGAGGACTCCTCTGTCTTTATTCAGCCCGATGTATTCTACACTGGCTCCTGTATAGACACGAGCTTTACCCGATTTCAGCCTTTTAAGATCCAAACCTAAATCATGCGCTATGTTACCAACTACAGATCCTTTGGTCATTTCTTCGGGAACTGAATAGCTGACCTGCCCGAGCGCGCAGCTCAGACACAGGGCCGAGAGAAACAACAGTACTTGCCGTCTCATTGTTCTGTCCGCAGTCGTTTGATTCACCATTAATACAGAAACATTCCCAATGCAGCCAATGTGACGGTAGATTACAAAAAATATCGTCCGAAATCCAACTGAAGGAAGCAAAATAATGAATCCAGTTATTCCATTCGTCGCTGGGAGACTTATGAGCGCGGATCGTGTGCTCCGTCTTTCTCTGATTGTGTCAAACGTACCGACACGAAGGGGCAGGACACACAGAGGAAAAAAATAACATCTAGATACATCGCAACACGCTTGCCAACAGCGACGCTTTGAGTTGAAAACACAAATTACATCAAATAAAACAGAGAGAACGACTTCACTGCAAAGTCACACTGGTAATCAGGCTGAGATAAATGCACACACAATCTGGCCACTAAAATGTCTCACTGATGTTTCAGAAAATGTGCATTTAAAACATAATGTGTCACAGGGTCTTAGTAACATACCCAAATGATGTAGCAGCAGAGGCAGGTTTTTCTTTTTAACTAGTGAATTGTATAGAAGCTATAAAATCGAGATGAATAATGAAAACACATCACATTCAACTGGAGTTGGCAGCGGTCAAGTGTCGCTGACCATGGTGCTGAATGGGACTGTTGTAACATTACCTAAACCTCTCAGACATATACATATGGTCTGTTTGGGACTGCTGCTGAAATAAATTATCTTATCAAATGAATTAACCAGTACTAAAGCTCTGATTTGTATAAGATTAAAAAGTATTAAATGTTAGTATTTTCCAACCTCTAGAGGAGAGTCTGGTTCATCCAGGATGCTCTTCTCACTCTGCATCCGCTGCATCGTCCCTGTAGAACTGGGGTCCATTATCAACACGTTCTGACTACCAGCTCCGCCGAACTTACAGTCACTCCTTCTGGAGTCAGTCGTCCTGCACACCTCGTAGTTGTACACGTGTGGGAGAGTCCCTGTCCCCAAAGTGTCTGAGTAACGTGGAGGATAATATGGAATCACAGGGAGACTGGAGTGATACAGGACGCGAGACTGTCTCCATCTGTAGATTTTCACTGATATAATAACCACTAAACACGTGATGAACAGGAAGGACACTACAGCCAAAGCCAGCACTAAGTAAAAAGTCAGGTTGTCATTGTACTCCTTGTCGAGAGGAAAGTCAGTGAACTCCGACAGCACTTCCGGGAAGCTGTCCGCCACCGCCACGTTAACAATGACTGTAGCTGAACGAGAGGGCTGCCCGTTGTCCTCCACTATAACAATCAGTCTCTGTTTCACAGCATCTTTATCAGTCACCTGGCGGATAGTTCGGATTTCTCCATTCTGTAAGCCCACTTCAAACAGCGCCCTGTCTGTGGCTTTCTGCAGTTTATAGGAGAGCCAGGCATTCTGTCCAGAGTCCACATCAACAGCCACCACTTTAGTCACCAGATAGCCCACATCTGCTGAACGAGGCACCATTTCAGCCACCAGAGAGCCTCCAGTCTGGACCGGGTACAGAACCTGAGGAGGGTTGTCGTTCTGGTCCTGGATCATTATTTTCACACTCACGTTACTGCTGAGTGGAGGAGAGCCTCCATCCTGCGCTTTGACGCGGAAGTGGAAATCTTTGATCTGCTCGTAGTCAAAAGAGCGCACTGCATGGATGACTCCACTATCAGCACTGACGGACACATATGAGGAGACTGGCACTCCGTTAACAGAGGAGTCCTCCAGGATGTAAGAAACACGAGCGTTCTGGTTCCAGTCAGCGTCTCTGGCTCTCACTGTGAATATAGAGAGGCCTGGTGTGTTGTTTTCTACAATGTAGGCCTCATATGAGCTCCTCTCAAAGACAGGCGCGTTGTCGTTCACGTCAGAGATCTGTAAGGTGAGGGTGACGCTGCTGGAGAGGGAGGGCACTCCTTCATCAGAGCAGGTCACACTGATATTAAATTGTGACGCGATCTCTCTGTCTAAAGCGACCTCTGTGACTAGAGTATAAAATCCATTTAACGTGGTTTGTATTTTAAAGGGAATGTTAGGGTCTATATTACACTCAACTTCTCCATTACTCTCTGAATCTGGGTCGTTCACACTTAACATCGCTATTACAGTGTTTGGAGGTGAATCCTCTGATATTGAGTCTGATTTAGACACAATGTTAATATGAGGATTATTGTCATTTATATCAATAACATCAACAATCACTTTAGTGGAATCAGACAGTCCTCCGCTGTCTACAGCTTCAATATCCATTTCATATATTTTCGCCTTCTCATAATCTATTTCACCGACCAGCATAATTTCACCAGTCTTTGAATCTATCTTAAACAAATTAGACAAAAGACGTTCAGTGGTAGATATCAGATACGACACTTCTCTGTTTGAGCCGATGTCTTTATCAGATGCACTCACAGTCGTTACACTTGTGCCTTTTGGAGAATTTTCCAGTATTTTTGCTCTGTATAGAGGTTTAGAGAATGTAGGTGCGTTGTCATTAGCATCTAATACGTTAACAAATATCTGCATTGTCCCTGACATCTGCGGCTCTCCTCCATCTACAGCAGTTAACAACAGTGAGATGTGATCCTGCTTTTCTCGATCTAAAGGCTTCTGCAGAACCATTTCTACCTTCTTGCTTCTGTCTGCCTGGTTTCCAGATTTTAAGACGAAATTGTCAGCTGGGGAAAGCGAGTATCGCTGTAATCCATTCATTCCAATATCAGAATCAATAGCTTTGTCTAATATGAATTTCGATCCAATCACAGCGGACTCGCTAATTTCAAAGCGTTTCTCTGCGTTAGTAAAACTGGGGGTATTGTCGTTAATGTCTGTAATCTCCACTGTTACACGAAACAATTCCATCGGATTCTCCAGAATTAACTGGAAATGCAAAGCACAAGGCGTCGTCTCTCCACACAGCGCCTCTCTGTCTATCCTCTCCTGGATGAGGAGGACTCCTCTGTCTTTATTCAGCCCGATGTATTCTACACTGGCTCCTGTATAGACACGAGCTTTACCCGATTTCAGCCTTTTAAGATCCAAACCTAAATCATGCGCTATGTTACCAACTACAGATCCTTTAGTCATTTCTTCGGGAACTGAATAGCTGACCTGCCCGAGCGCGCAGCTCAGACACAGGGCCGAGAGAAACAACAGTACTTGCCGTCTCATTGTTCTGTCCGCTGTCGTTTGATTCACCATTAATACAGAAACATTCCCAATGCAGCCAATGTGACGGTAGATTACAAAAAATATCGTCCGAAATCCAACTGAAGGAAGCAAAATAATGAATCCAGTTATTCCATTCGTCGCAGGGAGACTTATGAGCGCGGACCGTGTGCTCCGTCTTTCTCTGATTGTGTCAAACGTACCGACACGAAGGGGCAGGACACACAGAGGAAAAAAATAACATCTAGATACATCGCAACACGCTTGCCAACAGCGACGCTTTGAGTTGAAAATACAAATTACATCAAATAAAACAGAGAGAACGACTTCACTGCAAAGTCACACTAGTTATCAGGCTGAGATAAATACACACACAATCTGGCCACTAAAATGTCTCACTGATATTTCAGAAAATGTGCATTTAAAAAATAATGTGTCAATGGGTCTTAGTAACATACTCAAATGATGTAGCAGCAGAGGCAGGTTTTTCTTTTTAAAAAGTGAATTGTATAGAAGCTATAAAACCGAGATGAATAATGAAAACACATCACATTCAACTGGAGTTGGCAGCGGTCAAGTGTCGCTGACCATGGTGCTGAATGGGACTGTTGTAACATTACCTAAACCTCTCAGCCATTTACATATGGTCTGTTTGGGACTGCTGCTGAAATAAATAATCTCATCAAATTAATTCACCAGTACTAAAGCTCTGATTTGTATAAGATTAAAAAGTATTAAATGTTAGTATTTTCCAACCTCTAGAGGAGAGTCTGGTTCGTCCAGGATGCTCTTCTCGCTCTGCATCCGCTGCATCGTCCCTGTAGAACTGGGGTCCATTATCAACACGTTCTGACTACCAGCTCCGCCGAACTTACAGTCACTCCTTCTGGAGTCAGTCGTCCTGCACACCTCGTAGTTGTACACGTGTGGGAGAGTCCCTGTCCCCAAAGTGTCTGAGTAACGTGGAGGATAATATGGAATCACAGGGAGACTGGAGTGATACAGGACGCGAGACTGTCTCCATCTGTAGATTTTCACTGATATAATAACCACTAAACACGTGATGAACAGGAAGGACACTACAGCCAAAGCCAGCACTAAGTAAAAAGTCAGGTTGTCATTGTACTCCTTGTCGTGAGGAAAGTCAGTGAACTCCGACAGCACTTCCGGGAAGCTGTCCGCCACCGCCACGTTAACAATGACTGTAGCTGAACGAGAGGGCTGCCCGTTGTCCTCCACTATAACAGTCAGTCTCTGTTTCACAGCATCTTTATCAGTCACCTGGCGGATAGTTCGGATTTCTCCATTCTGTAAGCCCACTTCAAACAGCGCCCTGTCTGTGGCTTTCTGCAGTTTATAGGAGAGCCAGGCATTCTGTCCAGAGTCCACATCAACAGCCACCACTTTAGTCACCAGATAGCCCACATCTGCTGAACGAAGCACCATTTCAGCCACCAGAGAGCCACCAGTCTGGACCGGGTACAGAACCTGAGGAGGGTTGTCGTTCTGGTCCTGGATCATTATTTTCACACTCACATTACTGCTGAGTGGAGGAGAGCCTCCATCCTGCGCTTTGACGCGGAAGTGGAAATCTTTGATCTGCTCGTAGTCAAAAGAGCGCACTGCATGGATGACTCCACTATCAGCACTGACGGACACATATGAGGAGACTGGCACTCCGTTAACAGAGGAGTCCTCCAGGATGTAAGAAACGCGAGCGTTCTGGTTCCAGTCAGCGTCTCTGGCTCTCACTGTGAATATAGAGAGGCCTGGTGTGTTGTTTTCTACAATGTAGGCCTCATATGAGCTCCTCTCAAAGACAGGCGCGTTATCGTTCACGTCAGAGATCTGTAAGGTGAGAGTGACGCTGCTGGAGAGGGAGGGCACTCCTTCATCAGAGCAGGTCACACTGATATTATATTGTGACGCGATCTCTCTGTCTAAAGCGACCTCTGTGACTAAAGTATAAAATCCATTTAACGTGGTTTGTATTTTAAAGGGAATGTTAGGGTCTATATTACACTCTACCTCTCCATTGTTCTCTGAATCTGGGTCATTCACACTTAACATCGCTATAACAGTGTTTGGAGGTGAGTCCTCTAATATGGAGTCGGATTTAGACACAATGTTTATTTGAGGATTATTGTCATTTATGTCGATGACGTCGACGGTCACTTTAGTTGAATCAGACAGTCCTCCACTATCTACAGCTTCAATGGCCATTTGATAAGATTTCGCTTTCTCATAATCTATTTCACCGACTAGAATAATTTCACCACTCTTTGAATCAATCTTAAACAACTCAGATATAAGACGTTTGCTAGTAGAAATATGATAAGACACGTCTTTGTTTGAGCCGATGTCTTTATCAGATGCACTCACAGTCGTTACACTTGTGCCTTTTGGAGAGTTTTCCAGTATTTTTGCTCTGTACAGCGGTTTAGCGAATGTAGGTGCGTTGTCATTTACATCTAATACATTAACAAATATCTGCATTGTCCCTGACATCTGCGGCTCTCCTCCATCTACAGCAGTTAACATCAGTGAGATGCGATCCTGCTTTTCTCGATCTAAAGGCTTCTGAAGAACCATTTCTACCTTTTTATTTCCGTCTCCCTGATTTTCTAGTTTTAGCACAAAATTATCAGTTGGAGAAAGAGAGTATCGCTGTAATCCATTCATCCCGATGTCAGAATCAATAGCATTTGCCAATATGAATTTCGATCCAATCACAGCGGACTCGCTAATTTCAAAGCGTTTCTCTACGTTAGTAAAACTGGGGGTATTGTCGTTTATGTCGGTAATCTCCACTGTTACACGAAACAATTCCATCGGATTCTCCAGAATTAATTGGAAATGCAAAGCACAAGGCGTCGTCTCTCCACACAGCGCCTCTCTGTCTATCCTCTCCTGGATGAGGAGGACTCCTCTGTCTTTATTCAGCCCGATGTATTCTACACTGGCTCCTGTATAGACACGAGCTTTACCCGATTTCAGCCTTTTAAGATCCAAACCTAAATCATGCGCTATGTTACCAACTACAGATCCTTTAGTCATTTCTTCGGGAACTGAATAGCTGACCTGCCCGAGCGCGCAGCTCAGACACAGGGCCGAGAGAAACAACAGTACTTGCCGTCTCATTGTTCTGTCCGCAGTCGTTTGATTCACCATTGACACAAAAACATTGCCAGTGCAGTGAACGCGACGGTAAATAACACAAATATCGTCCGAAATCCAACTAAGGGAGGCAAAATAATGAATCCAGTTATTCCATTTGTCGCAGGGAGACTTATGAGTGCGTACCGTGCGCTCCGTCTTTCTCTGATTGTGTCAAACGTACCGACACGAAGGGGCAGGACACACAGAGGAAAAATGAACATCTAGATACATCGCAACACGCTTGCCAACAGCGACGCTTTGAGTTGAAAATACAAATTGCATCAAATAAAACAGAGGGAAACAGGTGAGTGCAAAGTCCCACTAGTTATCAAGCTGAGATAAATGCACACACAATCTGGCACTAAAATATCTTACTGATATTAACCAAAATGTGTATTTTGAAAATAATGTGTTGAGGAGACTTAGTAACATAGCTAAATGGTGTAGCAACAGAAGCAATGTTTTAAAAAAAAGTTAAATGCATAGAAGGTATAAAAGATCACATTCAAAACATCACATTCAACTGGCGTTGGCAGTGGTCAAGTGTCGCTGACCATGGTGCTGAATGGGACTGTTGTAACGTTACCTAAACCTCTCAGACATTTACATATGGTCTGTTTGGGACTGCTGCTAAAATAAATTATCTTATCAAAGGAATTAACCAGTTCTAAAGCTCTGATTTGTATAAGATTAAAACGTATTAAATGTTAGTATTTTCTAACCTCTAGAGGAGAGTCTGGCTCATCCAGGATGCTCTTCTCACTCTGCATCCGCTGCATCGTCCCTGTAGAACTGGGGTCCATTATCAACACGTTCTGACTACCAGCTCCGCCGAACTTACAGTCACTCCTTCTGGAGTCAGTCGTCCTGCACACCTCGTAGTTGTACACGTGTGGGAGAGTCCCTGTCCCCAAAGTTTCTGAGTAACGTGGAGGATAATATGGAATCACAGGGAGACTGGAGTGATACAGGACGCGAGACTGTCTCCATCTGTAGATTTTCACTGATATAATAACCACTAAACACGTGATGAACAGGAAGGACACTACAGCCAAAGCCAGCACTAAGTAAAAAGTCAGGTTGTCATTGTACTCCTTGTCGTGAGGAAAGTCAGTGAACTCCGACAGCACTTCCGGGAAGCTGTCCGCCACCGCCACGTTAACAATGACTGTAGCTGAACGAGAGGGCTGCCCGTTGTCCTCCACTATAACAGTCAGTCTCTGTTTCACAGCATCTTTATCAGTCACCTGGCGGATAGTTCGGATTTCTCCATTCTGTAAGCCCACTTCAAACAGCGCCCTGTCTGTGGCTTTCTGCAGTTTATAGGAGAGCCAGGCATTCTGTCCAGAGTCCACATCAACAGCCACCACTTTAGTCACCAGATAGCCCACATCTGCTGAACGAGGCACCATTTCAGCCACCAGAGAGCCACCAGTCTGGACCGGGTACAGAACCTGAGGAGGGTTGTCGTTCTGGTCCTGGATCATTATTTTCACACTCACATTACTGCTGAGTGGAGGAGAGCCTCCATCCTGCGCTTTGACGCGGAAGTGGAAATCTTTGATCTGCTCGTAGTCAAAAGAGCGCACTGCATGGATGACTCCACTATCAGCACTGACGGACACATATGAGGAGACTGGCACTCCGTTAACAGAGGAGTCCTCCAGGATGTAAGAAACACGAGCGTTCTGGTTCCAGTCAGCGTCTCTGGCTCTCACTGTGAATATAGAGAGGCCTGGTGTGTTGTTTTCTACAATGTAGGCCTCATATGAGCTCCTCTCAAAGACAGGAGCGTTGTCGTTCACGTCAGAGATCTGTAAGGTGAGAGTGACGCTGCTGGAGAGGGAGGGCACTCCTTCATCAGAGCAGGTCACACTGATATTATACTCAGAGGCTCTCTCTCTGTCCAGATCACTGTCTGTCACTAGACTGAAGAATTTTTTCGAGGTCGATTTCATTAGAAACGGCATGTTTTCGCCGATATCACATGCGACTTTACCATTTGCTCCAGAGTCAGGATCTTGAACATTAAATATAGTTACCACAGTTCCTGGCTTAGAATCTTCAGATATTGAATTGGTTTTCGACATAATATTAATGGACGGGTGATTATCGTTCGTATCTGTCACCTCTACAATAATCTTACATGAATCAGTTAGTCCTCCATCATCACTAGCCTGAACGTGTATTTCATAGTGCTGCGCCTTTTCATAATCCAGGTTTCCAGATAAAGCTACGACACCATTTTCCTCGTCGATTCGAAAAACAACGGGGACATCATCCAACGTGTTTGTTATTGAATATGACACTTTCCCATTTGAACCTTGATCTGCATCTAGGGCACTAACGGTGCATAAAATTGTGCCCTTTTGCACAGTCTCCACTACAGTAACCTTATATACTTCCTGCGTAAATACCGGAGCATTGTCATTAGCGTCTAGCACTGATATTTCTATTCTCATTGTTCCCGACAGCTGAGGATCACCACCATCAATAGCTGTTAGAGCTAAAGAGAGGTGCTCCTGCGCCTCTCTGTCTAGTTGTTTTTGCAACACCATCTCCACCTTTTTACTCCCATCCTGCTGATTCTGGAGTTTCAAATGAAACTTGTCTGTAGGTTTTAGCGAATAACTCTGCAGTCCGTTCACACCGACGTCTAGATCCATAGCTCTTTCTAGCACAAATTTTGCTCCCATCACAGCAGACTCACTAATCCTGAATTTCATCTCATCCTTTTTGAAGCTGGGTGCATTATCGTTCATGTCATTAATTTCGACTGTAACAGTGAAGAATTCAATCGGGTCTTCCAGCGTAATCTGTAGATGTAAAGCGCAAGGTGTTGTCTGTCCACAGAGCGCCTCTCTGTCGATTCTCTCCTTCACAAGCAGGGCTCCTCTGTCTTTATTCAGCTCTATGTACTCCGCATTGTCCTCTGTATATATGCGAGCTTTACCAGTCTTCAATCTTTTTACGTCTAAGCCTAAATCCTGCGCTATGTTTCCAACTAATGCGCCTTTTGACATTTCCTCCGGAATGGAATAAGTGACCTGCCCGAACACTGAGCTGAGGGAAAAAATCGAGATGAACAACAGTACTTGCCGTCTCATTGTTCTGTCCGACATTTTATCTCCAACAAATACTGTAGATGTAAAGAGATATTCCAAACTACCGAGGTCCCTGTATCACAAAATAATCCAGCACAAAATTGATTATCTTCGTGTGTCTCGGAAAGCCGAAGTAAATGAATCGCAGGGCGGATATGTCCCGGTCGCTGCATCGACGGTTGTGTGCTTCGTGTGAGTCTCTTTCTCTGTTAAATATAACAAATGATGAGGGGGCAGGCTCTGCATTAGCCAACAGCGGCCCTGAGAGTCCAAACGCTTGCACTGCAGAAAACTACACCATGTCAGTAGGAGGTTCAATATGAAGATAAAAAAACGACTTTCAGTTATTATAAAATGAATCAAGCAACGGCTTACTTCCACAGGAATCAAACAAATACGCAACTGCCTTATCAAATCATGGAAATAACGGAAACATTTAAATTATCTCCCAAATAAATGCTCATTCAATATGAACTTAATCATCTGTTTTTATTGGAAGACAGAGATCAGATTGTTGATCGGTGTACATTGTATCTTAAAAGGAAGCTATGAAAAATCTATCATTAAATTCTGGTAAATTATTGAAATGATCTGTAATAAATAGCCTTTTTTGAAGTTAAGATCTTAAAGAGATCACTGAAAAGAGAAATCCAACAGGCCATATTTGAGAAGCTGGTAAAACCTATTTCAAGCAGGAACTTCTTCTTGGTAACCAGCAATGACCAGCACCAAGCTGAGGAGTTCAACAAATAAACTCATTCACCTGCCCTTTGTCTTTGCCACAGAGCAGGAGCACAAGACAACTCATCATCATGTATGCACCATGGGAATGTTATCCTGACAACATAATAAACATTTACTGACTATTGTCTATTCATTCTCCACAGATTTAAACTTAAATTCAAAGTGACAAACACTCTACATGTGTTGCTGTCGTTGCATCTCTGCTGGGACTAACAGTTGATCAACTGGAGGTGGGTAATGCAAATAACATACATGCACAACAAGGATGATGTCAATGTGCTTCTTAGCTTCTCTTTTTTTCAAATCACACAGGTACAGCCAGTTCAATCTCATGCTATTAGGAGTTTCTTGTCTAAAGAACATCGAAGAGGATTACAAACAAATTCAGTCTCATAGTTTGTGCTGCAACTATCAAACTCTCACATCAGGGCCTCCAGGATCATTTCAAAGAATGATATTTTGATTGTTTACTTTACTAAGAAATTGCTGACAAGCAGTGAACAGAGAAACTGTAAGGACTACAGGTTGATATACTAAGTGACAGGTCAGCTCAAGAAATATCATTCTGCCAGTCATCGCATTTTGTTTGACATAAGGTTCTTCCTCAAGACTTCCTTATGCCACAGTTAGAAAACTACAAAGTCACCAAAAAAGGCTGACGCTGAACAGTTATGTAATTTACTGGATTACATTCAACAGCTGTATATTTTTTGGCATGAAGTGCTCGACTGTTTGTTTATTCTTAAGTATTTCTACTATTGTCACATGTAAAAAGTTTGATCAGGGACATGCCTGTATGTATAGAGTTAAAAGGATTAAAGCTTAAATGTTACTGTATTTTACACAAGAGACAACTAGGGATGTCTAGATTTTATGAGACACTTAAAATGTATAGTGGTGGATATTACAGTGTCTTCTGAAAGTGTGAAGGGTGGCCTCTTGTAGGGATGCAAAACTGGCTAAAAATGAAAAAATAACCACAAAATGAGCTTTCTAAGATCTACAAGTTCAGTGAGCGATGCTTCTGGAATAAATAGAAACAAGCTGTCAGAGGGTGCAATGCCACACTTCATGTCATTCCACAAAACTAACCTCTAGAGGAGAGTCTGGTTCGTCCAGGATGCTCTTCTCGCTCTGCATCCGCTGCATCGTCCCTGTAGAACTGGGGTCCATTATCAACACGTTCTGACTACCAGCTCCGCCGAACTTACAGTCACTCCTTCTGGAGTCAGTCGTCCTGCACACCTCGTAGTTGTACACGTGTGGGAGAGTCCCTGTCCCCAAAGTGTCTGAGTAACGTGGAGGATAATATGGAATCACAGGGAGACTGGAGTGATACAGGACGCGAGACTGTCTCCATCTGTAGATTTTCACTGATATGATAACCACTAAACACGTGATGAACAGGAAGGACACTACAGCCAAAGCCAGCACTAAGTAAAAAGTCAGGTTGTCATTGTACTCCTTGTCCTGAGGAAAGTCAGTGAACTCCGACAGCACTTCCGGGAAGCTGTCTGCCACCGCCACGTTAACAATGACTGTAGCTGAACGAGAGGGCTGCCCGTTGTCCTCCACTATAACAGTCAGTCTCTGTTTCACAGCATCTTTATCAGTCACCTGGCGGATAGTTCGGATTTCTCCATTCTGTAAGCCCACTTCAAACAGCGCCCTGTCTGTGGCTTTCTGCAGTTTATAGGAGAGCCAGGCATTCTGTCCAGAGTCCACATCAACAGCCACCACTTTAGTCACCAGATAGCCCACATCTGCTGAACGAGGCACCATTTCAGCCACCAGAGAGCCACCAGTCTGGACCGGGTACAGAACCTGAGGAGGGTTGTCGTTCTGGTCCTGGATCATTATTTTCACACTCACATTACTGCTGAGTGGAGGAGAGCCTCCATCCTGCGCTTTGACGCAGAAGTGGAAATCTTTGATTTGCTCGTAGTCAAAAGAGCGCACTGCATGGATGACTCCACTATCAGCACTGACGGACACATATGAGGAGACTGGCACTCCGTTAACAGAGGAGTCCTCCAGGATGTAAGAAACACGAGCATTCTGGTTCCAGTCAGCGTCTCTGGCTCTCACTGTGAATATAGAGAGGCCTGGTGTGTTGTTTTCTCCAATGTAGGCCTCATATGAGCTCCTCTCAAAGACAGGCGCGTTATCATTCACATCAGAGATCTGTAAGGTGAGAGTGACGCTACTGGAGAGGGAGGGCACTCCTTCATCAGAGCAGGTCACACTAATGTTATACTCAGAGACTCTCTCTCTGTCCAGATCACTGTCAGTCACTAAACTATATAAATCATTCGAAGAAGTTGTAATAGTGAAGGGTATGTTGCCATTTATTCTGCAGGTCACTTGACCATTGTTACTTGAATCTGGGTCAAGTACACTGAACATAACTATGACTGTATTTTGGGGAGAGTTCTCTGGGATCGAATCAGATTTGGAGAGTATACTGATTACAGGCTTGTTATCATTAACATCAATAATATCAACAATCACCTTACTGGAATCAGAAAGACCACCACTGTCATTAGCTTCGATATCAATTTGATAATACTTGGCTTTTTCATAGTCCACTGTTCCAACTAAAATTACTTCACCGTTTTCATTGATGGTAAATATGTCAGACACACTATCCATAGTGGTCGACACTGAATATGATACTTCCCCGTGTGTTCCTTTGTCTGCATCAGAGGCACTCACTGTTGTGAGTGTTGTTCCTTTCGGAGAATTTTCCGATATGGCTGCCTTATAAACTGACTGCATAAAAACAGGAGCATTATCGTTTGCATCGAGCACGGTCACATAGATCTTTACTGTACCAGACATCTGAGGTTCTCCTCCATCTACAGCTGTTAACAGCAGAGATATTTGTTCCTCTTTCTCTCGATCTAACGGCTTGTGTAAAACCATTTCGACCTTTTTATTTCCATCTGCATGACTTTGTATTTTCAGTACAAAATTATCTGTAGGTTTCAAGCTGTAATTTTTCAGACCATTAACGCCGATGTCGGCATCAACCGCTCTTTCTAACACAAATTTAGATCCTGTAACAGCGGATTCGCTAATTTCAAAACGTTTCTCGTCATTTTTAAAACTGGGACTGTTGTCGTTGATGTCGGTTATCTCCACTGTTATTCGGAAAACCTCAATTGGGTTCTCTAGAATTATCTGCAAATGCAGAGCACAAGGCGTCGTCTGTCTGCATAGCGACTCTCTGTCGATCCGCTCTTTAACGAGCAGGAGTCCCCTGTCTCTACTCAGCTCGATGTACTCTGCGCTGTCGCCTGTAAATATACGGGCTTTACCTGATTTCAGTCTTTTCACATCCAAACCTAAATCCCGTGCTATGTTTCCCACAACAGAGCCCTTTGCCATTTCCTCCGGAATGGAGTAGCTGACTTGACCGAGGACTGAACCGAGAGAGAATATCGAGATGAAAAACAACACTTGCCGTCTCATTGTTCTATCCTCAGTCTACGTTGCGCCACAAAAAAGGCTGTTAGACTCGGTTTCACAATAAAAAATATTTCCACGTGAAGATTACACGGTAGAGGAATAACGATAAAATCCGCAAATGTAGAAGGAGAATACATCAGCCGGAGGTATCCATCGAGGAGAAAATTTATCCGTGAACACTGCTCTCCGCCTTGTTCTTTCTCTGGAATAACGGCATGACATGGGAGGATCTGCTTTAAATCCTGTCTACATCTACAACACGTTGACCAACAGCGGCCCATAGAGTTCATGGAGTGAAATTGCAGGAAATGTAAACCTAAAATCAGCTCGAACTAGTTAAATAATCTGCATTTCATGCGCTACAGAAATAATGAAAAAACGTTCCAATTAATCGTCATATTATGGCACTTTACATACAATCGTCATCAAATTTGCATGTATGAGCATGAAAAATAAATGTCAGAATATCCACATCAACTCCAGACAAACTATTCGAGCTGTGTGACACTGAGGGAGAGGAAAAAGTGGTGGAGCGGTTACTGCCTCTGTCCGAGGTGCTGAAGTTAAGATGTAAGCGAGCAGACACACATTTAAACATGCAGCTTTGACACAACCAAAGGTGAACATTTCAAACCTCTAGAGGAGAGTCTGGCTCATCCAGGATGCTCTTCTCACTCTGCATCCGCTGCATCGTCCCTGTAGAACTGGGGTCCATTATCAACACGTTCAGACTACCAGCTCCGCCGAACTTACAGTCACTCCTTCTGGAGTCAGTCGTCCTGCACACCTCGTAGTTGTACACGTGTGGGAGAGTCCCTGTCCCCAAAGTGTCTGAGTAACGTGGAGGATAATATGGAATCACAGGGAGACTGGAGTGATACAGGACGCGAGACTGTCTCCATCTGTAGATTTTCACTGATATAATAACCACTAAACACGTGATGAACAGGAAGGACACTACAGCCAAAGCCAGCACTAAGTAAAAAGTCAGGTTGTCATTGTACTCCTTGTCGTCAGGAAAGTCAGTGAACTCCGACAGCACTTCCGGGAAGCTGTCCGCCACCGCCACGTTAACAATGACTGTAGCTGAACGAGAGGGCTGCCCGTTGTCCTCCACTATAACAGTCAGTCTCTGTTTCACAGCATCTTTATCAGTCACCTGGCGGATAGTTCGGATTTCTCCATTCTGTAAGCCCACTTCAAACAGCGCCCTGTCTGTGGCCTTCTGCAGTTTATAGGAGAGCCAGGCATTCTGTCCAGAGTCCACATCAACAGCCACCACTTTAGTCACCAGATAGCCCACATCTGCTGAACGAGGCACCATTTCAGCCACCAGAGAGCCGCCGGTCTGGACCGGGTACAGAACCTGAGGAGGGTTGTCGTTCTGGTCCTGGATGATTATTTTCACACTCACATTACTGCTGAGTGGAGGAGAGCCTCCATCCTGCGCTTTGACACGGAAGTGGAAATCTTTGATCTGCTCGTAGTCAAAAGAGCGCACTGCATGGATGACTCCACTATCAGCACTGACGGACACATATGAGGAGACTGGCACTCCGTTAACAGAGGAGTCCTCCAGAATGTAAGAAACACGAGCGTTCTGGTTCCAGTCAGCGTCTTTGGCTCTCACTGTGAATATAGAGAGGCCTGGTGTGTTGTTTTCTACAATGTAGGCCTCATATGAGCTCCTCTCAAAGACAGGCGCGTTGTCGTTCACGTCAGAGATCTGTAAGGTGAGAGTGACGCTGCTGGAGAGGGAGGGCACTCCTTCATCAGAGCAGGTCACACTGATATTATACTCAGAGGCTCTCTCTCTGTCCAGATCACTGTCTGTCACTAAACTATAGAAATTATTTGTTGATGCTTTCAAAGTGAAAGGTATATTATCGTTGATAAAGCACCTGACGTTTCCGTTTTCTCCTGAGTCCCTGTCCTCAATATTTATCATTGTAACAACTGTATTGAGCTTGGCATCCTCTGATATAACAGTAGACTTTGACATTATGTTAATTTCCGGCTTGTTGTCATTTACATCTTGCACATCGACAATTAACTTAGAAGAGTCTGTGAGTCCTCCCTCATCGCTGGCAAGTAAATTAATTTGATAGTTTCGTGACTCCTCAAAGTCAATATTTCCAATTAAAGTCACTTCACCACTTTCCTCATTTATCTCAAATACTCTGCCGACGTCATCTAACGTATTAGTGATTGAATAAGTTATTTTACCGTTAGAGCCCTGATCAGCATCTGAGGCTGTAACAGTGGCTACAACAGTTCCTTTAGGTGAATTCTCAGTAACTGTAGCTTTGTATGTCTGCTGTGTAAAAACAGGAGCATTATCATTAACGTCTAAAACTGTGATGACAATCAGCATTGTTCCTGACATCTGCGGCTCTCCTCCATCTACAGCCGTCAATACGAGAGATATCTGCTCTTGTTTCTCTCTGTCTAAAGGCTTCTGTAGCACCATCTCAACGTTTTTATTCCCATCAGCGTTGTTGTGCAGCTTCAGAGCAAAATTATCTGTTGGTTTTAATTCGTAGCTTTTGAGATCGTTGATTCCAACATCAAGATCCACAGCCCTTTTCAGCACAAATTTTGCCCCGATTACAGCTGACTCGCTAATTTTGAATCTCATCTCATTTTTTTCAAAGGTTGGTGCGTTATCATTAATGTCAGTGATCTGGACAGTAACCGTGTAAAACTCCATCGGATTCTCTAAAATAATCTGGAAATGTAAAGCACACGGCGTCGTCTGTCTGCAGAGCGCCTCTCTGTCGATCCTCTCTTTGACGAGGAGGACTCCTCTTTCTCTGTTCAGCTCGATGTACTGGTCGCTGTCTCGTGTAAAAATCCGAGCTTTACCAGACGTAAGACGTTTCGTTTGTAAGCCTAAATCATGTGCTATATTACCGACTAAAGATCCTTTGGCCATTTCCTCCGGTATTGTGTAGCTGACTTGCCCGAGCACCGAGCCGACGGAGAGAACACAGATGAACAGCAGTACTTGCCTCGTCATTGTTCTATTCCAAATTATTTCCGTGTGATTCAGAGCGTTTTTATCCCAAAAACACGATTTCGATTCCACAAGCAATCCTCAGTTTGGCGCTCGCATAATCCACAAACAAAGAAGAAAGTCTCAAAGGTCGATGTTTTCTTTTCCAATATGGTACAAGACTCGAGAGCGCGTTCGTTCTCGTCGAGCTCTTTCTTTATTGTGTCGACATTACATGGGAGGTGCCGCTACAAACCCACAGTCAGTCATCGACACTCTGGTCAACAGCGGCCCTAAGAGTCCACAATATAAAACTGCAGAACACCAACTCGATAATCCCTGTTCAGAGGACGGTCTATGACGAAGTCTGAAGTTGAATCAAAGTGATTTTGAACAAAATGTGAAGGTCAACATGTTCTCAGTCTTATTCGTTGTATTTTGAAAGGTGTTGCTGCACGTTTTTGCATTCAATTTTGAACCACCTAAACTACACAGCGCTGCATTTAGACACTGTGTCACAAATACCAGACTGAAGCAATTTGATTGAGGGAATGTAAACACTATATAGATTAAAGGAGGTTGAAACTATTTAGCCAGAAAAATGAATTGTGTACAAGCGGATTTCACCACACAAACTGTGAACATTGATCAAAGTAGGAGAAGCAGACACATTTAATGTCGCTGTCCGACGTTCTGAAATGGATACATTCTGATGAACGACGTAAATCATCAGACAACTCCTGTCACCATACACATATTTTCTGTAAGTAATGGCCACAAAAAAAAATTGTCGCGAGGACAAGAAGACAACCACATGAGATATTATGCGGAAAATTCTCCAGTGTGTGTTCAAAATGAGTGGTAAAAAAAATAGAAAAGCAGGTTTATGGGTTTGTGAAGGAAGTAGTGAGACAATAAACTGAGCTTTTGAGCATTACGCAAAGTCAGACTGTAAAAAACAAACAAACTGACAGCCTCTAAAAATAAGTTAAGAAAGAGGAGAGCAACATCGATATTGATACTTAATACATACCAAACAACTGAAATTCTGCACAGACATATTAAAATAGATGGACACACTAATGTATCAATTTTAAGGACGACAATTAAGTTAAAAAGGACTATAGAGTAAATACAGACAGTTTAACACGACAAGGAGATGATCTATAAACCAGTGATTCGCATTATGTCTACTGGAAAAACAACAGGCTTGAATTTAAAGATTAATACCAACGTTACTAGTGTAGACACAACGTTAAAGTAGTCTGACCTCTAGAGGAGAGTCTGGTTCATCCAGGATGCTCTTCTCACTCTGCATCCGCTGCATCGTCCCTGTAGAACTGGGGTCCATTATCAACACGTTCTGACTACCAGCTCCGCCAAACTTACAGTCACTCCTTCTGGAGTCAGTCGTCCTGCACACCTCGTAGTTGTACACGTGTGGGAGAGTCCCTGTCCCCAAAGTGTCTGAGTAACGTGGAGGATAATATGGAATCACAGGAAGACTGGAGTGGTACAGGACGCGAGACTGTCTCCATCTGTAGATTTTCACTGATATAATAACCACTAAACACGTGATGAACAGGAAGGACACTACAGCCAAAGCCAGCACTAAGTAAAAAGTCAGGTTGTCATTGTACTCCTTGTCGTGAGGAAAGTCAGTGAACTCCGACAGCACTTCCGGGAAGCTGTCCGCCACCGCCACGTTAACAATGACTGTAGCTGAACGAGAGGGCTGCCCGTTGTCCTCCACTATAACAGTCAGTCTCTGTTTCACAGCATCTTTATCAGTCACCTGGCGGATAGTTCGGATTTCTCCATTCTGTAAGCCCACTTCAAACAGCGCCCTGTCTGTGGCTTTCTGCAGTTTATAGGAGAGCCAGGCATTCTGTCCAGAGTCCACATCAACAGCCACCACTTTAGTCACCAGATAGCCCACATCTGCTGAACGAGGCACCATTTCAGCCACCAGAGAGCCACCAGTCTGGACCGGGTACAGAACCTGAGGAGGGTTGTCGTTCTGGTCCTGGATCATTATTTTCACACTCACGTTACTGCTGAGTGGAGGAGAGCCTCCATCCTGCGCTTTGACACGGAAGTGGAAATCTTTGATCTGCTCGTAGTCAAAAGAGCGCACTGCATGGATGACTCCACTATCAGCACTGACGGACACATATGAGGAGACTGGCACTCCGTTAACAGAGGAGTCCTCCAGGATGTAAGAAACACGAGCATTCTGGTTCCAGTCAGCGTCTCTGGCTCTCACTGTGAATATAGAGAGGCCTGGTGTGTTGTTTTCTACAATGTAGGCCTCATATGAGCTCCTCTCAAAGACAGGCGCGTTGTCGTTCACGTCAGAGATCTGTAAGGTGAGAGTGACGCTGCTGGAGAGGGAGGGCACTCCTTCATCAGAGCAGGTCACACTGATATTATACTCAGAGGCTCTCTCTCTGTCCAGATCACTGTCTGTCACTAAACTATAGAAATTATTCGCTAATGTTTTCAAAATGAAGGGTACATTTTCACTGATGAAACACTGCACTTTTCCGTTTTCTCCTGTGTCTTTGTCCTCAATATTTATCATTGTAACAACTGTGTTGAATTTGGCATCCTCTGAGATGATATTTGACTTTGACATGATGTTAATTTCCGGCTTGTTGTCATTTACATCTCTCACGTCAATAATTAACTTGCAAGAGTCTGTGAGTCCGCCGTCATCACTAGCACGCAAATTTATTTGAAAATTCTGTGACTCCTCAAAGTCGATATTTCCAATTAAAGTAACCTCACCATTTTCTTTGTTGATCTTAAACACTTTCCTGACGTCATCTAACGTATTAGTGATTGAATAAGTTATTTTACCATTAGAGCCCTGATCAGCATCTGAGGCTGTAACCGTGGCTACAACAGTTCCTTTAGGTGAATTCTCAGTAACTGTAGCTTTGTAAGTCTGCTGTGTAAAAACAGGAGCATTATCATTAGCGTCTAAAACTGTGATGACAATCAGCATTGTTCCTGACATCTGCGGCTCTCCTCCATCTACAGCCGTCAACACGAGAGATATCTGCTCTTGTTTCTCTCTGTCTAAAGGCTTCTGTAGCACCATCTCAACGTTTTTATTCCCATCAGCGTTGTTGTGCAGCTTCAGAGCAAAATTATCTGTTGGTTTTAGTTCATACCTTTGCAGATCATTGAGTCCAACATCAAGATCCACAGCCCTATCCAGCACAAATTTTGCCCCGATTACAGCTGACTCACTTATTTTAAATCTGATTTCGCCCTCCTCAAAGGTTGGTGCGTTATCATTAATGTCAGTGATCTGGACAGTAACCGTGTAAAACTCCATCGGATTTTCTAAAATAATTTGGAAATGTAAAGCACACGGCGTCGTCTGTCTGCAGAGCGCCTCTCTGTCGATCCTCTCTTTGACGAGGAGGACTCCTCTTTCTCTGTTCAGCTCGATGTACTGGTCGCTGTCTCGGGAGTAAATTCGCGCTTTACCTGAAGTCAAACGTTTGCTTTCTAAACCTAAATCTTGTGCTATGTTACCGACTAAAGACCCTTTCCCCATTTCCTCCGGTATTGTGTAACTAACCTGCCCAGTTACCAAGCGAAAGGAAAGGAGAGAGATCAACAGCAGCGCCTGTCCTTCCATTGTTCTATCCGAGTGTATTCTCAGCGCGGCTCCACAGTCCGGTTGTTTATTCCATAAACTGAGATAAAGTCCAAAGTAAAAACACAAATATAGCAGCTGTATGATCCACGCAATCGAAAGAAGAGTCTCGGAGCTCGTCGTGTCTGTTATATATTCAACATTTCCAGATTGTCCGTTCTTTCCCGTCGTGTTCCCTCTTCATTATGGCGATGTTACATGGGAGGTGCTGCCACAAAACTACTCTCAGTCGTGCACACTCTGGTCAACAGCGGCGCTAAGAGTCCATTCCACATAACTACACGAAGCCTGCATTAACCCATATTTGCAGAAAAAGTACTCTCAGACAGGTCTCACTTGAAATAATGAAACGAAAGCCAAATAAGCAACATTAATCTCCTCACATAAAACGAGTCGCCACCTCAAATCTGCCTTATTCTTATAAAGTTATACGATTCGGGGGAAAATTAGATAATAATCGGAAGAAAAAACTACTTCCACACATGAGTAATACAAATCATGACAAACCGGGGACAAGGAGGAAAAATCTGAGTCCAGAAATTCGCTGTCCGAGGTGATGAAATAATGAAAGTCTTATGAACGTCCACCACTATTGACAATCACAAGAGCTGTCATGCAGATACAGTTATGCATGTACCAATGTTAACATACACATTAAAACGTCGCTTGTGTTTGATAGAAATAATATATCAACAATTTGGATATACAATCATATACCAACACTCAGTGTCCATCCAAATATACAACTATGAATAGAAATGGGCTGCATGTTGGACACCACATCCAGCGCTCATTATGGCATGTTATTAGTTGCTATTGAATGCCACAAAGAAACTATATATGTATGAAAAAAAAACCTTGATGAAAAAACAGGTCAAAGCACTCTGACCTCAGTCCGTTTTAACAGGCAACACATCCAAGGCAAAGTAACGTACATGTGAACTAGAAGAGCCCATCTGTAACTGAGAATGCAAACAATGAGATGCTATCCATGGTACTGAAAACTATGAAACAGCGTGGAACAGTCCACGATCGATGCAACTACACACTGAAAGACAAATGAAAGTAAAAAGACGAAACTGCATTATTTAACCCACCTCTAGAGGAGAGTCTGGTTCATCCAGGATGCTCTTCTCACTCTGCATCCGCTGCATCGTCCCTGTAGAACTGGGGTCCATTATCAACACGTTCTGACTACCAGCTCCGCCGAACTTACAGTCACTCCTTCTGGAGTCAGTCGTCCTGCACACCTCGTAGTTGTACACGTGTGGGAGAGTCCCTGTGCCCAAAGTGTCTGAGTAACGTGGAGGATAATATGGAATCACAGGGAGACTGGAGTGATACAGGACGCGAGACTGTCTCCATCTGTAGATTTTCACTGATATAATAACCACTAAACACGTGATGAACAGGAAGGACACTACAGCCAAAGCCAGCACTAAGTAAAAAGTCAGGTTGTCATTGTACTCCTTGTCGTGAGGAAAGTCAGTGAACTCCGACAGCACTTCCGGGAAGCTGTCCGCCACCGCCACGTTAACAATGACTGTAGCTGAACGAGAGGGCTGCCCGTTGTCCTCCACTATGACAGTCAGTCTCTGTTTCACAGCATCTTTATCAGTCACCTGGCGGATAGTTCGGATTTCTCCATTCTGTAAGCCCACTTCAAACAGCGCCCTGTCTGTGGCTTTCTGCAGTTTATAGGAGAGCCAGGCATTCTGTCCAGAGTCCACATCAACAGCCACCACTTTAGTCACCATATAGCCCACATCTGCTGAACGAGGCACCATTTCAGCCACCAGAGAGCCACCAGTCTGGACCGGGTACAGAACCTGAGGAGGGTTGTCGTTCTGGTCCTGGATGATTATTTTCACACTCACATTACTGCTGAGTGGAGGAGAGCCTCCATCCTGCGCTTTGACGCGGAAGTGGAAATCTTTGATCTGCTCGTAGTCAAAAGAGCGCACTGCATGGATGACTCCACTATCAGCACTGACGGACACATATGAGGAGGCTGGCACTCCGTTAACAGAGGAGTCCTCCAGGATGTAAGAAACACGAGCATTCTGGTTCCAGTCAGCGTCTCTGGCTCTCACTGTGAATATAGAGAGGCCTGGTGTGTTGTTTTCTACAATGTAGGCCTCATATGAGCTCCTCTCAAAGACAGGCGCGTTGTCGTTCACATCAGAGATCTGTAAGGTGAGAGTGACGCTGCTGGAGAGGGAGGGCACTCCTTCATCAGAGCAGGTCACACTGATATTATACTCAGAAGCTCCCTCTCTGTCCAGATCACTGTCTGTCACTAAACTATAGAAATTATTTGTTGATGTTTTTAGATTAAATGGAACATTTTCACTGATAAAACACTGCACTTTTCCGTTTTCTCCTGTATCTTTGTCTTCAATATTTATCATCGTAACAACTGTATTGAGCTTGGCATCCTCTGAAATCACAGTTGACTTTGACATTATGTTAATTTCCGGCTTGTTGTCATTTTCGTCTTGCACATCAATAATTAACTTACAGGAATCAGTGAGTCCTCCATCGTCACTGGCACGCAAATTTAATTGGAAATTCCGAGACTCCTCAAAGTCAATATTTCCAATCAAGGAAACTTCACCACTTTCTTTGTTGATCTTAAACTTTTTCCTGATATCACCGAATGTATTCGTGATTGAATAAGTTATTTTACCATTAGAGCCCTGATCAGCATCTGAGGCTGTAACAGTGGCTACAACAGTTCCTTTAGGTGAATTCTCAGTAACTGTAGCTTTGTATGTCTGCTGTGTAAAAACAGGAGCATTATCATTAACGTCTAAAACTGTGATGACAATCAGCATTGTTCCTGACATCTGCGGCTCTCCTCCATCTACAGCCGTCAACACGAGAGATATCTGCTCTTGTTTCTCTCTGTCTAAAGGCTTCTGTAGCACCATCTCAACGTTTTTATTCCCATCAGCGTTGTTGTGAAGCTTCAGAGCAAAATTATCTGTTGGTTTTAATTCGTAGCTTTTAAGATCATTGATTCCAACATCAAGATCCTCCGCCCTTTCCAGTACAAATTTAGCTCCGATTACAGCTGACTCACTTATTCTAAATCTGATTTCGCCCTCCTCAAAGGTTGGTGCGTTATCATTAATGTCAGTGATCTGGACAGTAACCGTATAAAACTCCATCGGATTCTCTAAAATAATCTGGAAATGTAAAGCACACGGCGTCGTTTGTCTGCAGAGCGCCTCTCTGTCGATCCTCTCTTTGACGAGGAGGACTCCTCTTTCTCTGTTCAGCTCGATGTACTGGTCGCTGTCTCGGGTGTAAATTCGCGCTTTACCTGAAGTCAAACGTTTGCTTTCTAAACCTAAATCTTGTGCTATGTTACCGACTAGAGACCCTTTCCCCATTTCCTCCGGTATTGTGTAACTAACCTGCCCAGTAACCGAGCCAAAGGAAAGGAGAGAGATCAACAGCAGCGCCTGTCCTTCCATTGTTCTATCCGAATATATTCTCAGCGAGGCTCCACAGTCCGGTTGTTTATTCCATAAACTGAGATGCAGTCCAAAGGAAAAACACAAATATAGCAGCTGTATGATCCACGCAATCGAAAGAAGAGTCCCGGAGCTCGTCGTGTCTGTTATATATTCAACATTTCCAGATTGTCCGTTCTTTCCCGTCGTGTTCCCTCTTCATTATGGCGATGTTACATGGGAGGTGCTGCCACAAAACTACTCTCAGTCGTGCACATTCTGGTCAACAGCGGCGCTAAGAGTCCATTCCACATAACTACACGAAGCCTGCATTAACCCATATTTGCAGAAAACGTACTCTCAGACAGGTCTCACTTGAAATAATGAAACAAAAGCCGAATAAGCAACATTAATCTCCTCACATACAATGAGTCGCCACCTCAAATCTGCCTTATTCTTATAAAGTTATACGATTCAGGGGAAAATTAGATAATGATAGGAAGAAAAACCTACTTCAACACATGAGTAATACAAATCATGACAAACCGGCGACAAGGAGGAAAAATCTGAGTCCAGAAATTCGCTGTCCGAGGTGATGAAATAATGAAAGTCTTATAAACGTCCACCACTATTGACAATCACAAGAACTCTCATGGAGATACAGTTATGCATGTACCAATGTTAACATACACATTAAAACGTCGCTGGTTTTTGAAAGTAACAATATATCAACAATTTGGATATACAATCATATACCAACACTCAGTGTCCATCCAAATATATAATTATGAATAGAAATGGGCTGCATGTTGAAAACCATATAAAGCGCTCATTATGGCATGTTATTAGTTGCCATTGAAAGCCAGAAAGGGACTATAAAAAAAAAGGTCAAAGCAGTGTGACCTCAGTCCGTTTTTGAACAATACACATCCAAGAAGAAGTAACGTACATGTGAACTAGAAGAGCCCATCAGTGAATGAGAATGCAAACAATGAGATGCTGTCCATGGTACTGAAAACTATGAAACAGCGTGGATGAGTCCACGATCGATGTAACTACACACTGAAAGACAAATGAAAGTAAAGACACGGAATTGCATTATTTAACCCACCTCTAGAGGAGAATCTGGTTCATCCAGGATGCTCTTCTCGCTCTGTATCCGCTGCATCGTCCCTGTAGAACTGGGGTCTATTATCAACACGTTCTGACTACCAGCTCCGCCGAACTTACAGTCACTCCTTCTGGAGTCAGTCGTCCTGCACACCTCGTAGTTGTACACGTGTGGGAGAGTCCCTGTCCCCAAAGTGTCTGAGTAACGTGGAGGATAATATGGAATCACAGGGAGACTGGAGTGATACAGGACGCGAGACTGTCTCCATCTGTAGATTTTCACTAATATAATAACCACTAAACACGTGATGAACAGGAAGGACACTACAGCCAAAGCCAGCACTAAGTAAAAAGTCAGGTTGTCATTGTACTCCTTGTCGTGAGGAAAGTCGGTGAACTCCGACAGCACTTCCGGGAAGCTGTCCGCCACCGCCACGTTAACAATGACTGTAGCTGAACGAGAGGGCTGCCCGTTGTCCTCCACTATAACAGTCAGTCTCTGTTTCACAGCATCTTTATCAGTCACCTGGCGGATAGTTCGGATTTCTCCATTCTGTAAGCCCACTTCAAACAGCGCCCTGTCTGTGGCTTTCTGCAGTTTATAGGAGAGCCAGGCATTCTGTCCAGAGTCCACATCAACAGCCACCACTTTAGTCACCAGATAGCCCACATCTGCTGAACGAGGCACCATTTCAGCCACCAGAGAGCCACCAGTCTGGACCGGGTACAGAACCTGAGGAGGGTTGTCGTTCTGGTCCTGGATCATTATTTTCACACTCACGTTACTGCTGAGTGGAGGAGAGCCTCCATCCTGCGCTTTGACGCGGAAGTGGAAATCTTTGATCTGCTCGTAGTCAAAAGAGCGCACTGCATGGATGACTCCACTATCAGCACTGACGGACACATATGAGGAGACTGGCACTCCGTTAACAGAGGAGTCCTCCAGGATGTAAGAAACACGAGCATTCTGGTTCCAGTCAGCGTCTCCGGCTCTCACTGTGAATATAGAGAGGCCTGGTGTGTTGTTTTCTACAATGTAGGCCTCATATGAGCTCCTCTCAAAGACAGGCGCGTTGTCGTTCACGTCAGAGATCTGTAAGGTGAGAGTGACGCTGCTGGAGAGGGAGGGCACTCCTTCATCAGAGCAGGTCACACTAATGTTATACTCAGAGGCTCTCTCTCTGTCTAAGTCACTGTCTGTCACAACGGTAAAGAAATTATTTGTCGTCGATTTAATGGCAAAAGGAATATTTTCGTTTAAAACACACATGACTTTGCCATTTTCATTAGAGTCCGGATCTTGTATATTCAGCATTGTCACAACTGTCCCCTGTTTCATGTTCTCTGATACTGTGTTTAACTTTGACATGATGTTAATAGAAGGAGGGTTATCATTAGTGTCTGTCACGTCTACGATTACCTTACACGAGTCGGATAATCCTCCCTGATCTGACACCTGAACATCAATCTCATACAGTCTCCTTTTTTCATAATCTACATTTCCACTTAAAGTCAATATTCCGTCATTGGCATCGATTTTGAAGAGACCCGCTGCTCCAGATTTTGGAATCATGTATGTTACTTTGCCGTTATTACCTTTATCCATATCTGTAGCCCTTACAGTAGTGATTACAGTGCCAACAGGAGCGTTTTCGGTAACACTTGCCTTATACTCCGGTTTTGAACACACAGGCGCGTTGTCGTTGACGTCTAACACAGTTATGGTAATCTGCATTGTTCCCGAGAGCTGTGGTTCTCCGCCATCCAGAGCAGTTAGTATTAATGACATATGCTCTTGATTCTCTCGGTCTAATGGTTTCTGTAAAACCATCTCGACATGTTTAGTCCCGTCTCCCCGGCTGACGGTTTTCAAAACGAAATGATCACTGGGTTTTAGGGCGTAGCTGCTCAAGCCGTTTACACCAACATCATCGTCTATGGCTTTCTCTAACACGAATCGAGCTCCTGTAAGAGCTGATTCGGTGATGTCATATTTCATCTCACCTCTGTCAAATGTGGGAGGATTGTCATTTATATCGGTAATTTCGACAGTTACCGTGTAAAACTCCATCGGGTTTTCCAGGATCATCTGGAAATGGAGTGCGCAGGGCATTGTTTGACCGCACAGAGACTCTCTGTCTATTTTATCTTTAATCACCAGGACCCCCCTCTCTCTCTTCAGCTCGATATGTTCCTCGCTGTTACCACTATAGATACGAGCTTTGCCGGACTTCAGTCTTTCCACGCTTAAGCCTAAATCCTGGGCTACATTGCCTATTAAAGCCCCCTTTGCCATTTCCTCCGGGATGGAGTAGCTGACCTGCCCCTGCGCTACACCGAGAGAGAGCACCGAGAAAAACAACAGCACTTGCCATCCCATCGTTCCCGTCGACACGTCTGTGAAGAAAAAAACCCAGAAAATCCTTTGTTTCTCCACCCCAGGCTTCGATTTTGACTCGCAGGTACACGTATTTGGTCTGAAAGATGCCACTTATTCCTAAATGGTCGAACAAAGGAATCCTATCGTGTCGTCCTGGCTCATGGCAGTCCCGACTGTTAACTCTGCCCCTCTCTATTTCCCAGTGTGATATGTTGAGGTCTAGGGGAGGTACTGCAACGAATGCTTCTACAGCAACTCGATGGCCAACAGCGTCCCTATCTGTTCAATGGACTGAACTACATGGCAGATTACTGTGGTAAACCATCTTGAAGGGATTTTAAAGCAAGGCGAGAAAGACATCAGACAAATCTGCTGAACTGAACACTTATTTGAACATCACCACTCATATCTGTTTGCATTACATATAATGACAAGCACGACCAAAGCAACGGATAATAAAAAGTGAAATATGGAGTAATAATATTATCACCCAGGCAGCTACACATATCACAGAGTCAAAGAGCACAAAAAGGACAAAGTGTAAATGATTTTCCAAGTTACTGCAGCCTATTCAGTGAAGCGCAGAGACACAGCTTTCGTTTGCTCTGTCCATGGTGCTGAATGATAAAATATACACTATTTAACCGTATGATTCTTTTTTGACAGTCTTTACATATGTGCACATCAACTAATTATTCAAATTGCAGAAGACAGAGGGGCTTTTAAATGACACACACACAGATTCACGTGCACACAGGAAGAGAGAGAGAAAGAGAGAGGGAGAGAGAGAGAGAGAGAGAGAGAGAGAGAGAAAGAGAGAGAGGGGAGAGAGAGGGAGAGAGGGAGAGAGAGAGACAGAGAGAGAGGGGGTGTAGAGAGAGAGACAGAGACAGAGAGAGGGGAGAGAGAGAGAGGAGAGAGAGAGACAGAGAGAGACAGAGAGAGAGGGGGGGAGCATACAGAGGAAGAAAAGATGAAATGGCAGATTTTTCTAGTCCTTAAAATGGGAAATAAGTAACAAAACTCATGTGAGCGCTGTCCATGGTGCTGAATAAGGATCGATCACCGCAAAAATGTAGTACAAAATGGTTCCCAACAAGCTAATCTCAATGTGGCAACGTACTGCATTTGGGCCTGGACAATTAGTGGATGTAACAACTATGTATCTTGTGGAAAACTAACCTCTAGAGGAGAGTCTGGTTCGTCCAGGATGCTCTTCTCACTCTGCATCCGCTGCATCGTCCCTGTAGAACTGGGGTCCATTATCAACACGTTCTGACTACCAGCTCCGCCGAACTTACAGTCACTCCTTCTGGAGTCAGTCGTCCTGCACACCTCGTAGTTGTACACGTGTGGGAGAGTCCCTGTCCCCAAAGTTTCTGAGTAACGTGGAGGATAATATGGAATCACAGGGAGACTGGAGTGATACAGGACGCGAGACTGTCTCCATCTGTAGATTTTCACTGATATAATAACCACTAAACACGTGATGAACAGGAAGGACACTACAGCCAAAGCCAGCACTAAGTAAAAAGTCAGGTTGTCATTGTACTCCTTGTCGTGAGGAAAGTCGGTGAACTCCGACAGCACTTCCGGGAAGCTGTCCGCCACCGCCACGTTAACAATGACTGTAGCTGAACGAGAGGGCTGCCCGTTGTCCTCCACTATAACAGTCAGTCTCTGTTTCACAGCATCTTTATCAGTCACCTGGCGGATAGTTCGGATTTCTCCATTCTGTAAGCCCACTTCAAACAGCGCCCTGTCTGTGGCTTTCTGCAGTTTATAGGAGAGCCAGGCATTCTGTCCAGAGTCCACATCAACAGCCACCACTTTAGTCACCAGATAGCCCACATCTGCTGAACGAGGCACCATTTCAGCCACCAGAGAGCCACCAGTCTGGACCGGGTACAGAACCTGAGGAGGGTTGTCGTTCTGGTCCTGGATCATTATTTTCACACTCACGTTACTGCTGAGTGGAGGAGAGCCTCCATCCTGCGCTTTGACGCGGAAGTGGAAATCTTTGATCTGCTCGTAGTCAAAAGAGCGCACTGCATGGATGACTCCACTATCAGCACTGACGGACACATATGAGGAGACTGGCACTCCGTTAACAGAGGAGTCCTCCAGGATGTAAGAAACACGAGCATTCTGGTTCCAGTCAGCGTCTCCGGCTCTCACTGTGAATATAGAGAGGCCTGGTGTGTTGTTTTCTACAATGTAGGCCTCATATGAGCTCCTCTCAAAGACAGGCGCGTTGTCGTTCACGTCAGAGATCTGTAAGGTGAGAGTGACGCTGCTGGAGAGGGAGGGCACTCCTTCATCAGAGCAGGTCACACTGATATTATACTCAGAGGCTCTCTCTCTGTCCAGATCACTGTCTGTTATCAGGTTAAAGAAATTACTTGAAGTCGGCTTCAGTGTAAACGGAATATTTTCATTGATTGCACACTGAACTTTGCCATTATCTCCGGAGTCTAAGTCCTGAACATTTACCATAGTAACAACTGTTGCTGGTTTAGAGTCTTCGAGAATGACATTAGTCTGTGACATTATATTAATCACTGGCTTGTTATCATTAATGTCTATCACTTCAACCGTAATTTTACACGAATCTGTCAGCCCTCCTTCATCACTGGCTTGCACATGTATTTGATAGAATCGTGCCTTTTCATAATCCACACTACTTTTCAAAATCAGATCCCCATTTACTTCATTCATCTCAAACATGTCTCGTACACCTGCAGCTGTGTTTGAAATTGAATACGTAACCTCTGAGTTTGATCCTTTATCAGCATCTGAGGCACTCACCGTGGTTATAACTGTACCTTTAGGAGCGTTTTCGGGTATTGTAGCTTTATACACCGTCTTTGTAAAAACGGGTGCATTGTCATTAATATCAAGCACTGTAACATGTATCTGTGCTGTGCCGGATAGGTTTGGTTCCCCTCCGTCCACAGCAGTTAGCACCAGAAATATCTCCTCTTGTTTTTCTCTGTCAAGAGGTTTTTGTAAAACCATTTCAACTATCTTTTCTCCATCGGGCTGTTCTTTTAATTTCAGAACAAAATTCTCGGTTTTGGTGAGAATGTATCTCTGCAGACTGTTCATGCCAACATCAGCATCTATTGCCCTCTCTAACATGAACTTTGCTCCGATTACAGCAGATTCGCTTATTTTGAATTTCATGTCAGATTTTTCAAAAGCTGGGGTGTTGTCATTGATATCTGTGATCTCGACAACAACCGTGTATAATTCCATAGGGTTTTCCAAAATAACCTGAAAATGCAAAGCGCAGGGCGTCGTCTGTCCACAGAGCGCCTCTCTGTCTATTTTCTCCTTGATGAGGAGGACGCCTCGTTCTCTGTTCAGCTCGATGTACTCTGCGCTGTCTCCTGTAAAAATCCGAGCTTTGCCAGATGTCAGTCGTTTTCTGTCCAAACCTAAATCCTGTGCGATGTTACCGATTAAAGACCCTTTAGCCATTTCCTCGGGAATAGAGTAGCTGACCTGCCCGACCACCGATGTGAGAGAAAGGATTGAGATGAACAACAGCACTTCCCCCCTCATTGTTCTTTCCGGTACTCCCACGAAGCACAAATCCCGTCCGTCGGAAAGAAAATCCGATGTATTTCTCGGAATGTACAGCAGTTTTAAACGACCGATGAGTTACAGTTAAATGCAGCCGTCCGTGTCGGTGATAACGGCTCGCTCACAGCGTTATGTCCCGACTGCGTGCCTGCTTTCCTTTGGTTTAAGAAAAAAAAGACGACGGGGAGGTACTGCTGAAACCTGCCCCACATTTATCACTGACTGGCAAACAGCGGCCCTACGAGTTCAATTTAAAGTACTGCACAGATCTGAGCAAAGAAGAAAGTATTGAAGACCAGGAGCGCAGGTAGAACAGGTATATGTCAGCCATTTCACACTAAAAGCTGCGCCTTTAGACCGACTTAGAGAGGCGCAATTTAACTGCAGAGGTGGAGCCCCTTAATCACACCGCAATATTTTAACATTTTATCAAATAAAGGACAAGTAATGCTACCTCTCTCTCTCTCTCTCTCTCTCTTTCTCTCTCTCTCTCTCTCTCTCTCACACACACACACACACACACACACATACACACACACACACACACACACACACACACACACACACACACACACACACAGCTGAAAAGGGTTTTTGGCCTAATGTACACTAAACATGAAACCAATATAAAGAGAAGAGACAGACATTGTTTACACGGAGTATCATTAAGAAAACACTGGAACAGATTTAAAACAGTCTAACCTCTAGAGGAGAGTCTGGTTCATCCAGGATGCTCTTCTCGCTCTGCATCCGCTGCAGCGTCCCTGTAGAACTGGGGTCCATTATCAACACGTTCTGACTACCAGCTCCGCCGAACTTACAGTCACTCCTTCTGGAGTCAGTCGTCCTGCACACCTCGTAGTTGTACACGTGTGGGAGAGTCCCTGTCCCCAAAGTGTCTGAGTAACGTGGAGGATAATATGGAATCACAGGGAGACTGGAGTGATACAGGACGCGAGACTGTCTCCATCTGTAGATTTTCACTGATATAATAACCACTAAACACGTGATGAACAGGAAGGACACTACAGCCAAAGCCAGCACTAAGTAAAAAGTCAGGTTGTCATTGTACTCCTTGTCGTGAGGAAAGTCAGTGAACTCCGACAGCACTTCCGGGAAGCTGTCCGCCACCGCCACGTTAACAATGACTGTAGCTGAACGAGAGGGCTGCCCGTTGTCCTCCACTATAACAGTCAGTCTCTGTTTCACAGCATCTTTATCAGTCACCTGGCGGATAGTTCGGATTTCTCCATTCTGTAAGCCCACTTCAAACAGCGCCCTGTCTGTGGCTTTCTGCAGTTTATAGGAGAGCCAGGCATTCTGTCCAGAGTCCACATCAACAGCCACCACTTTAGTCACCAGATAGCCCACATCTGCTGAACGAGGCACCATTTCAGCCACCAGAGAGCCACCAGTCTGGACCGGGTACAGAACCTGAGGAGGGTTGTCGTTCTGGTCCTGGATCATTATTTTCACACTCACGTTACTGCTGAGTGGAGGAGAGCCTCCATCCTGCGCTTTGACGCGGAAGTGGAAATCTTTGATCTGCTCGTAGTCAAAAGAGCGCACTGCATGGATGACTCCACTATCAGCACTGACGGACACATATGAGGAGACTGGCACTCCGTTAACAGAGGAGTCCTCCAGGATGTAAGAAACACGAGCATTCTGGTTCCAGTCAGCGTCTCTGGCTCTCACTGTGAATATAAAGAGGCCTGGTGTGTTGTTTTCTACAATGTAGGCCTCATATGAGCTCCTCTCAAAGACAGGCGCGTTGTCGTTCACGTCAGAGATCTGTAAGGTGATAGTGACGCTGCTGGAGAGGGAGGGCACTCCTTCATCAGAGCAGGTCACACTAATGTTATACTCAGAAGCTCTCTCTCTGTCCAGCTCACTATCTGTCGTCAAACTAAAGAAATTATTTGACGTTGAGGACATCGTGAATGGAATATTCTCATTGATATAACACTGAACTTTTCCATTCTCACCGGAATCTGGATCTTGGATGTTTATCATCGTCACAACAGTGCCAGGCTGAATGTCCTCTTTTATTACACTGGACTTTGACATGACATTTATCACAGGTATATTGTCATTTGTATCAACGATTTCCACTATAACTTTACTAGAATCGGTTAGTCCTCCTTCATCACTGGCCTGGACAGGTATTTGATATTGTCGCTTCTTTTCAAAGTCAGTGCTCCCCACCAACCTAACTTCGCCAGTTTCTCTGTTTATGTCAAAAAATTCAGATGCATCATCAACAGAATTCAATATAACGTAGGATATCTTTCCATTAGATCCCTCATCTAAGTCAGAGGCACTAACTGTAATCACAATAGTTCCTGCAGGGGAATTTTCTCTTAAGGTGGACTTATAGATTTTCTGCGTAAAAACTGGGGCATTGTCATTACTATCCAGCACATTTACTTTTATCTGCACGGTCCCAGAGAGCTGCGGGTCACCACCGTCTACTGCAGTCAATATCAGCGACAAATGATCCTGCTTTTCTCGATCTAAAGGTTTCTCTAAAACCATTTCTACAGCCTTGCTTCCGTCGGCATGATTTTGCATCCTCAACACGAAGTTATCGGTTGGCTTTAACAAATAACTTTGAAGACCATTGGCACCAACATCAAAATCGACTGCCTGGTCAAGCACAAATACTGTCCCTGTAACAACTGACTCACTTATTCTGAATTTCATTTCACCTCTTTTAAAAATCGGGGCGTTGTCATTGATGTCTGTAACCTCGACGGTAATGCTATAAAACTCCATTGGATTCTCTAAAATGACCTGGAAATGCAAAGCACAGGGCGCTGTCTGTGCGCAGATCAACTCTCTGTCCATCCTCTCTTTGACGAGGAGGACTCCTCTCTCTTTATTTAGCTCGATATACTCTGCACTGTCTCCCGTATAAATGCGGGCTTTTCCTGATTTCAGTCTTTTCACATCCAGGCCCAAATCTTGCGCAATATCACCCACGAACGAGCCTTTCGACATTTCCTCTGGGATGGAGTAGCTGACCTGCCCAATCACTGAGCTAAAAGAGAGAACCGAGACAAACAGCAGCACTTGCCGTTTCATTGTTCTGTCCGTCATGATCCTGTAAGATGAACGCCGTGATACTTCTGAAAAAAAGGATATTCTCTTCGAATATAATCCTTATTACGTCCTCCGTTGTATATAATCACGAGTTAGGTCATTAAAAAATCAATTTAAAAGAACAGTATCCGTCCAAATATGCGTTTAGAGCTCTGGTCGTCGTATTCTGTACTGATCCCTGTGTCTTTCTGTCGTTTTCTATCTGAAATGATGGGGGAGGTACTGCTGATTGCTTCTCCTTAACTTACACAGACTGGCCAACAGCGGCCCTAAGAGTTCACAATGCTGTACTACAGAATACTATCAAACATGGAAAGTCATCAATGGTTTCAATATTGTTTGGTCCTAGATGCAGGTGGAACAGTATAGTCAAATCTACAACAAATATCAAAGTCAAAAGTATGATGTTAACGTTCTCTTGGGAAAATAGAGCAGAGCCTGACTGGTCAACTCAATAATGGAATAAAAAAAGAAGACGAAAAGGGCTGGTGAATAAGATGAAAACAGTGATGGGTAAAGGTAAGGTATCGCTGTAGTAAAATCATACATTATGTAACACACACACACACACACACATACAGAGCGAGAGAAAGAGAGAACGAGAGCGAGAGAGAGAGAGAGAGAGAGAGAGAGAGAGAGAGAGAGAGAGAGAGAGAGAGAGAGAGAGAGAGAGAGAGAGAGAGATGAGGTCTTGAAACTCGGTCTCTGAGTGGTGATCAAAATGATCGATCTTATGCTTTACATTTATCACTCAGTACTATATCAATGAGAGGTCATCCTAATAAACATGAAGGTTTTGAGGGACACTTTATTCAAAGATAGATGCAATCAACTATTGAATCTTGCATATTCGGTACTCATGAAGATAAACTCTAACATCTCAAAAAGGTATGAGAAAGTGCGAGCATTCCTCACAAGTTTGCTGCTCTCCAACATGAAGTGAACTGAAGACAAAGAAACGAAATAAAAAGACATCATGTGTACACTATTCAAAGTGTGGAAGGACATCCATTTAGGTAACAAACATTCACACTGCAACAATGAACCGTTCTGGCATTCAAATAGGCAGCCTGGCGCGCTGTCCATGGTGCTGAATTGAGAAAAAAGTATTTGAAATGTGTGTATGAAATACACCATCTTATGACGTTCGGAAACTTACTTTCTTACTGAAGAAAAAATCAAATAAGCTTTTGATAATAAGACTCCTGAAACATGAACCAGTAAATATAAAAGAACAGAAAAGAAAAGAAAAGAAAAGAAAAGAAAAGAAAAGAAAAGAAAGGAAAAGAAAAGAAAAGAAAAGAAAGAAAGAAAGGAAACAATCAAGACTTTGAGAAAATAGTTTGTTCATATTAAAGGAAGAAAATACTACCGGAATGCTCAAAAAGAGTCAATATACCAGCACGAATGAAAGGGGGAAATGAAAGCGCTCCAAATTTAACTAAGCATGGGGATTTGGTCAAGCCAAAAGAACCACATGAACTGCTACAAAACATGGATATGTTATTAGTTAAATTATAATTTCTGTACAACTGACCTCTAGAGGAGAGTCTGGTTCGTCCAGGATGCTCTTCTCATTCTGTATCCGCTGCATCGTCCCTGTAGAACTGGGGTCCATTATCAACACGTTCTGACTACCAGCTCCGCCGAACTTACAGTCACTCCTTCTGGAGTCAGTCGTCCTGCACACCTCGTAGTTGTACACGTGTGGGAGAGTCCCTGTCCCCAAAGTGTCTGAGTAACGTGGAGGATAATATGGAATCACAGGGAGACTGGAGTGATACAGGACGCGAGACTGTCTCCATCTGTAGATTTTCACTGATATAATAACCACTAAACACGTGATGAACAGGAAGGACACTACAGCCAAAGCCAGCACTAAGTAAAAAGTCAGGTTGTCATTGTACTCCTTGTCGTGAGGAAAGTCAGTGAACTCCGACAGCACTTCCGGGAAGCTGTCCGCCACCGCCACGTTAACAATGACTGTAGCGGAACGAGAGGGCTGCCCGTTGTCCTCCACTATAACAGTCAGTCTCTGTTTCACAGCATCTTTATCAGTCACCTGGCGGATAGTTCGGATTTCTCCATTCTGTAAGCCCACTTCAAACAGCGCCCTGTCTGTGGCTTTCTGCAGTTTATAGGAGAGCCAGGCATTCTGTCCAGAGTCCACATCAACAGCCACCACTTTAGTCACCAGATAGCCCACATCTGCTGAACGAGGCACCATTTCAGCTACCAGAGAGCCACCAGTCTGGACCGGGTACAGAACCTGAGGAGGGTTGTCGTTCTGGTCCTGGATCATTATTTTCACACTCACGTTACTGCTGAGTAGAGGAGAGCCTCCATCCTGCGCTTTGACACGGAAGTGGAAATCTTTGATCTGCTCGTAGTCAAAAGAGCGCACTGCATGGATCACTCCACTATCAGCACTGACGGACACATATGAGGAGACTGGCACTCCGTTAACAGAGGAGTCCTCCAGGATGTAAGAAACACGAGCATTCTGGTTCCAGTCAGCGTCTCTGGCTCTCACTGTGAATATAGAGAGGCCTGGTGTGTTGTTTTCTACAATGTAGGCCTCATATGAGCTCCTCTCAAAGACAGGCGCGTTGTCGTTCACGTCAGAGATCTGTAAGGTGAGAGTGACGCTGCTGGAGAGGGAGGGCACTCCTTCATCAGAGCAGGTCACTGTTACATTATATTGTGACGCGATTTCTCTGTCTAACTCACCATCTGTCACTAAAGTAAAGAAATTATTTGATGTTGACATGATTTTTAAATGTGTATTTTCATCTAATAGACAGTGGACTTTGCCATTTTCATCTGAATCTGGATCCTGAACGTTCATCATTGTCAGAACTGTGCCTGGTTTAACATCTTCAGATATGGTGGAGGACGTTGACATAATATTAATAGCTGGTGGGTTGTCGTTTGTGTCAAGCACCTCAATCATGACTTTACAAACATCTGAGTTGCCACCTTCATCTGATGCTTGGACATCGATTTCATAATGCCGAAATTTCTCATAGTCAAGTGTCCCCACTAACGTAACCACACCACTTTCCTGATCCACATGAAAGAGGTCAAGTGCGCCCTCTGGAACATTAGAAATATCATACTGTATGTGTCCGTGCGGACCTTCATCTGCATCAGATGCGCTCACAGTGGTTAGAACAGCTCCCTGCAACGAATTTTCCTTCACATTAGTTTTATACTCTGTCTGAGTACAAACAGGTGCATTATCGTTAGCATCCAGTACAGTTATGGATATCAGTATGGTTCCAGAGAGCTGCGGGTCGCCAGCGTCTAAAGCAGTCAACACTAAAGACAGGCGGTCCTGTTTCTCTCGGTCAAGCTGCTTCTTTAAAACCATCTCAACATTTCTACTGCTGCCAATCCGATAAGGGATTAAATTGAATGTGTCACTTGAACTTAGCGAATAGCCCCGGAGCCCATTAATACCACGTCGACGTCAACCGCCTTTTCTAAGACAAATTTCGATCCCATCTGAACCGTCTCACTAATTTCAAATTTCATTTCCCTTTTTTTAAAATCGGGAGAGTTGTCGTTAATGTCGGTTATCTCGACAGTGATACTGTAAAACTGCATGGGATTCTCCAAGATTATCTGAAAATCAAGAGCACAGGGCGTCGTCTGTCCGCAGAGCGCCTCTCTGTCTAGCCGCTCTTTCATCACAAGGACTCCTCTTTCTTTATTCAGCTCGATGTATTCCGTACCTTCCCCGGTGTAAATACGAGCCTTCCCTGATTTCAGGCGTTTCACATCCAAACCTAAATCCTGAGCTATGTTGCCGACCAAGGATCCTTTCGGCATTTCCTCAGGAATAGAGTAGCTGACTTGCCCTAAAACCGAGCTGAGAGAAACAACCGACACAAACAACAGCAGGCGTACTTGCCGTTTCATTGTTCTATCTGACATTCTCCAGTCCATAAAAAAATGGTAACAAATCCAGTATCCAGTGAAAAGGTTTCAGATAAAAAAATCAGTAATCCAAACTCCAGAGAATGCTGATGATTCGCCTGGTATCTCCGTGTTCGATCATCTCCCTCTTCCACAACGTGTGTTTTAATGCCTTTTTCTCTTCCTCCGTAACATTTGGCAATGATGGGGGAGGTACAGCTGCAATGAGCTCTGAAATCTCAGCCAGCTGGTCAACAGCGTCCCTGTGAGTTGGATTCACTGAACTGCACATTACAAAGACACTCCTGATTTTCAGGGGTGCTGATCAAAATGTCTGTTCAGATATGATAATGTTTACACGTCAAATACTAAAACAATAGAGTTAAAATGCCGTACATATCAGTGAAATGTAAAACACACACACACACACACACACACACACACACACACACACACACACACACACACAGAGGCTCAATGAAGCAGCTATACGAACACACGGGGAAGAGACTGGAAAAGGGAGAGGGGCACGATGTTGCTCTGTCCATGGTGCTGACGGGCACTGACAGGAAGGACAGAGGCCACAAGAAGACAGACCGTATGACTCTTAGAGTGTGACTCTGTATATCTGAAGTTCAATCAGATTGCATTAGCAAAGTTAAAATGAATAAAAGAAAAGAAAGGACAAGGTACCTATTGTGCCAGTCAGTGCGCGTGGGCGGATGAAACAGGGTCAGAGTGTTCATGTCATGTTAATTGTGTTAGAAGTTGACTCTTGTCAAATATGTGTATCAGTCCACTTTTGATGAACACTTGAGTACTGATATCATTGATGCTGCAAATAACAATGCCTTATTTAAACGTCACTTTAACGAGGGTGAAAATCATTATCAACAAAATTATGAGAGTAATTATCTGGTAAGGATACATTTTTGTTTTGACACCAACTATTTATGGAGAAAAAAAAAATAACATAACATTCTGAATTACTAGAACTTTATAAAAAGACAAAGCCAACCTCTAGAGGAGAGTCTGGTTCATCCAGGATGCTCTTCTCACTCTGCATCCGCTGCATCGTCCCTGTAGAAACTGGGGTCCATTATCAACACGTTCTGACTACCAGCTCCGCCGAACTTACAGTCACTCCTTCTGGAGTCAGTCGTCCTGCACACCTCGTAGTTGTACACGTGTGGGAGAGTCCCTGTCCCCAAAGTGTCTGAGTAACGTGGAGGATAATATGGAATCACAGGGAGACTGGAGTGATACAGGACGCGAGACTGTCTCCATCTGTAGATTTTCACTGATATAATAACCACTAAACACGTGATGAACAGGAAGGACACTACAGCCAAAGCCAGCACTAAGTAAAAAGTCAGGTTGTCATTGTACTCCTTGTCGAGAGGAAAGTCAGTGAACTCCGACAGCACTTCCGGGAAGCTGTCCGCCACCGCCACGTTAACGATGACTGTAGCTGAACGAGAGGGCTGCCCGTTGTCCTCCACTATAACAGTCAGTCTCTGTTTCACAGCATCTTTATCAGTCACCTGGCGGATAGTTCGGATTTCTCCATTCTGTAAGCCCACTTCAAACAGCGCCCTGTCTGTGGCTTTCTGCAGTTTATAGGAGAGCCAGGCATTCTGTCCAGAGTCCACATCAACAGCCACCACTTTAGTCACCAGATAGCCCACATCTGCTGAACGAGGCACCATTTCAGCCACCAGAGAGCCACCAGTCTGGACCGGGTACAGAACCTGAGGAGGGTTGTCGTTCTGGTCCTGGATGATTATTCTGACAGTAGCCACTGAGCTCAGAGGAGGGGATCCAGCATCGCGAGCAGTCACGTGAAACTCAAACCACTTGATTTGCTCATAATCAAACGACCTCACTGCGTGAATGACGCCATTTTCTGAATTTACTGACACTAATGAAGACACAGCAGCCCCATTAATCTGTTTCTCCTGCAGAAAGTAAGAAACTCGAGCGTTTTGGCCCCAGTCTGCGTCACGAGCAGTGACAGTAAACACTGAAAATCCAGGAGAGTTGTTCTCTGGTACAGTCTTACTATATTCTGACTGATCAAACTTTGGCGGGCTGTCATTCACGTCAGACACTTTAACATTGATGTTTTTACTGCTCGACAGAGGAGGAGAGCCTTGGTCAGAGACGGTGATGGTGATGTTATACTCAGGAACACTTTCTCTGTCTAAGAAGTCCTCTGTTACTATAGTGTAATATCCTGTTAATGAAGACTCGATTTTGAAAGGCACGTCAGAGTTAATGGAGCACTTGACGACACCGTTACCATCAGAGTCTTCATCATCTACGTTAACAACAGCAATAGTTGTACCTGGAGGAGAATTCTCGGAGATTGAGTTAGAAAATGACATGAGCTGAATTATAGGGACGTTGTCATTCTCATCAACTATTTGAATATGGACTTTGCACGTGTCGGTATATCCACCGTGGTCACTGGCCTGAATATTTAATTGATACGTTTTGGACTTCTCATAATCCAGTTTACCTGCAACTTTAATCTCTCCAGTTTTTACATTTACTTCAAACAGCTGCTTTGCATCTTTGGCGACGTGAGGAATAGAATAGGTCACTTCACCATAATGTCCTTTATCTGCATCATTTGCACTGACAGTAGTGACCACTGATCCTACAGCAGAGTTCTCCTTCACATCAGCTTTATAAACAGGCTGGCTACACACTGGTGCATTATCGTTAGCATCCAGCACAGTGATATGAATACGCACCGTCCCTGATCTGTGTGGCTCCCCTCCATCTGAAGCGAGCAGCACCAGCGTGTGAGTCTCCTCTTTCTCTCGGTCTAACGGGTTTTGTAAAACCATTTCAATAAACGTTCCTCCATCAGGTTGACTCTGTACCTCCAATTTAAAATTGTCTGATGGTTTAAGTGTGTATTTTTGAATATCGTTAACACCAACATCAGGGTCGTCTGCACGAATCAAAGAGAAACGAGTCCCTGCTGCAGCATTTTCAACTATTTTTAAACTGATCTCATCCTTTGGGAACGACGGACTGTTATCGTTGATGTCTATGACCTCCACTGTGACACGATAAAGCTGGATCGGATTTTCTAAAATGACCTCGAAGCTGAAGCTACAGGGCGTCGTCTTCCCACACAGCTCTTCTCGGTCGATCCGCTCTTTGATAACAAGAGTGCCTTTGTCTCGGTTTAAATCAACGTACTGTCGGCTTCCTTTGGTAATAATACGAGCTTTACCTGAAATGAGCCTCGCCACATCCCAAACCCAAATCTCTACCAATGTTTCCGACGAAAGATCCCTCCGCATGCTCCTCCGGTACGGAGTACCGAGCCTGTCCGCTCACTGAGCTCAGCTTGAGAAGACAAAGAATGACAAACAGCGCTTGCCATCGGCCTCTGCGAGCGGAAATCCACAAACAATCCATCAAAAATCCAGACGAAAAGACGCAGTGATCGCTGTCAATGCAAAGCTGGCATCATTAAATCCACAAAGTGAAAAGGGAAACGAGTTTTTCAATGAGAAAATCAACGACTAACGCGACACGTCAGACGGCCAGACCGTCTTCTTTCTCAGCAGGAAAACAGTGAAATGCATTAAAGGGGTGGAACACTGCACTGCTGCTTTACACAGTTAGTCAGTGATGTATCAACAGCGGCGCTCAGAGCCCATCCACGGTAATGTTTGTGATGTGCACAGTGTGGAGATCAGTTTACATGTTATATTAAAACTTCATGAATGCCTTTCATTCCTTCATAAAAAAGAACAGTTATGACGTGTAATGTACGGATATAATTTGAAAGCATGACAAGATTAGTGTTTAATTCAAAAACGCAGTTTTGAAAGAAAGAAAAAGCGAATGAATGAGAGAAAAGAAGAGTGAGTTGAAATTGTTCTGGTCCTTTTGTCATCCTTGTCAATACGGTTTGTTTCACCCTGGAAAGTGTATATAAAGTTCACACTGCGGTTAGTCTGATTGTATCTTAATTTCGACATTGTATGGTTTGTCCGGGTAATGGACGCGTTTTGATTGAGAATTGCAGAGGATCATTTTCACTACAAGACGTAAATTAAGTAACATGAACATGAATCCATCGACCGTTTCAGCACCATGGTCAGTGACACTATGGCGTCACTGACGGTCGGGCTCGTGCACGTCACTTCAAATACTGCAGGAAAAATGATAACCAAAACAAGAAGTAAACAGAGAACGAATGGTTAAATAAGTCACTCACCAAAGTTGACATCTGAGAACAGGTGCCTGACAGTTGCTTCTCGACGAGCGGTGGCATCAGTCTCAGCTCCTTCCACACTCACTAAACTTTGACTCATCGGCTGCATATATTAATGTCACTCCTTCTGGAGTCAGTCGTCCTGCACACCTCGTAGTTGTACACGTGTGGGAGAGTCCCTGTCCCCAAAGTGTCTGAGTAACGTGGAGGATAATATGGAATCACAGGGAGACTGGAGTGATACAGGACGCGAGACTGTCTCCATCTGTAGATTTTCACTGATATAATAACCACTAAACACGTGATGAACAGGAAGGACACTACAGCCAAAGCCAGCACTAAGTAAAAAGTCAGGTTGTCATTGTACTCCTTGTCGTGAGGAAAGTCAGTGAACTCCGACAGCACTTCCGGGAAGCTGTCCGCCACCGCCACGTTAACAATGACTGTAGCTGAACGAGAGGGCTGCCCGTTGTCCTCCACTATAACAGTCAGTCTCTGTTTCACAGCATCTTTATCAGTCACCTGGCGGATAGTTCGGATTTCTCCATTCTGTAAGCCCACTTCAAACAGCGCCCGGTCTGTGGCTTTCTGCAGTTTATAGGAGAGCCAGGCATTCTGTCCAGAGTCCACATCAACAGCCACCACTTTAGTCACCAGATAGCCCACATCTGCTGAACGAGGCACAATTTCAGCCACCAGAGAGCCACCAGTCTGGACCGGGTACAGAACCTGAGGAGGGTTGTCGTTCTGGTCCTGGATGATTATTCTGACTGTAGCCACTGAGCTCAGAGGAGGGGATCCAGCATCGCGAGCAGTCACGTTAAACTCAAACCACTTGATTTGCTCGTAATCAAACGACCTTACTGCGAGAATGACGCCATTTTCTGAATTTACTGACACTAATGAAGACACAGCAGCCCCATTAATCTGTTTCTCCTGCAGAAAGTAAGACACTCGAGCGTTTTGGCCCCAGTCTGCGTCACGAGCACTGACAGTAAACACTGAAAATCCAGGAGAGTTGTTCTCTGGTACAGTCTTACTATATTCTGACTGATCAAACTTTGGCGGGCTGTCATTCACGTCAGACACTTTAACGTTGATGTTTTTACTGCTCGACAGAGGAGGAGAGCCTTGGTCAGAGACGGTGATGGTGATGTTATACTCAGGAACACTTTCTCTGTCTAAGAAGTCCTCTGTTACTATAGTGTAATATCCTGTTAATGACGACTCGATTTTAAATGGCACGTCAGAGTTAATGGAGCACTTGACGACACCGTTACCATCAGAGTCTTCATCATCAACGTTAACAACAGCTATAGTTGTACCTGGAGGAGAATCCTCGGAGATCGAGTTTGAAAATGACATGAGCTGAATTGTAGGGACGTTGTCATTCTCATCAATTATTTGAATATTAACTTTGCACGTGTCAGTATATCCACCGTGGTCACTAGCCTTAACGTTCAATTGATACAGTTTAGATTTTTCATAATCCAGTTTACCTGCAACTTTAATCTCTCCAGTCTTGATATTGACTTCAAACAGCTGTTTTGTCTCTTTGGCAACATGACCGATAGAATATGTTACTTCACCATAATGTCCTTTATCTGCATCATTTGCACTGACAGTAGTGACAACTGATCCTACAGCAGAGTTCTCCTTCACATCAGCTTTATAAACAGGCTGGCTACACACTGGTGCATTATCGTTAGCATCCAGCACAGTGATATGAATACGCACCGTCCCTGATCTGTGTGGCTCCCCTCCATCTGAAGCGAGCAGCACCAGTGTGTGAGTCTCCTCTTTCTCTCGGTCTAATGGGTTTTGTAAAACCATTTCGATAAATGTTCCTCCATCAGTCTGACTCTGTACCTCCAATTTAAAATGATCTGATGTTTAAGTGTGTATTTTTGAATATCATTAACTCCAACATCAGGGTCTTCAGCACTCTCTAGCGAAAAAACGAGTCCCTGCTGCAGCATTTTTCAAACTATTTTCAAACTGATCTCGTCTTTTGGGAACGACGGACTGTTATCGTTGATGTGTCTATGACCTCCACTGTTACACGATAAAGCTGGATCGGATTTTCCAAAATAACCTCGAAGCTGAAGCTACAGGGCGTCGTCTTCCCACACAGCTCTTCTCGGTCGATCCGCTCTTTAATAACAAGAGTGCCTTTGTCTCGGTTTAAATCAATCGTACTGTCGGCTTCCTTTGGTAATAATACGAGCTTTACCTGAAATGAGTCCTCGCCACATCCAAACCCAATCTCTACCAATGTTTCCGACGAAAGATCCCTCCGCCTGCTCCTCCGGTACGGAGTACCGAGCCTGTCCGCTCACTGAGCTCAGCTTGAGAAGACAAAGAATGACAAACAGCGCTTGCCATCGGCCTCTGCGAGCGGAAATCCACAAACAATCCATCATAAAATCCAGACGAAAAGACGCAGTGGATCGCTTTCAATGCAATAGCTGGCTGTCATTAAATCCACAAAGTGAAAAGGGAAACGACTTTTCAGCTGAGAAAATCAACGAACAAACGCGACACGTTAGACGTCGAAGACCGTCTTCTTTCTCAGCAGGAAAACAGTGAAATGCATTAAAGGGGTGGAACAGTGCACTGCTGCTTTACACAGTTAGTCAGTGATGTATCAACAGCGGCGCTCAGAGCCCATCCACGGTAATGTTTGTGATGTCCAAAGTGTGGAGATCAGTTTACATGTTATATTCAAACTTCATGAATGCCTTTCATTCCTTCATAAAAAAACAGTTATGAAGTTAAATGTACAGACATAATTTGAAAGTATGAAAAGATTTGAAAAAAGTTTGATTTTTTGTTTTGCCGTGGAAAGTCTACACAAATTTCAAACTGCGGTTAGTGTCATTGTGTTTTTAATTTCGACATTGTATAGTTTGTCCGAGTAATGGGCCGTTTTGATTTAGAAATGCAGGGCATCATTTTCACTACAACACGTAAAGTAAGTAACATGAACATGAATCCATCGACCGTTTCAGCACCATGGTCAGTGACATGGCGTCACTGACGGTCGTGCTCGTGCAAGTCACTTTAAATACTGCAGGAGAAATTATAAGCAGAACAAGAAGTAAACAGAGAACGAATGATTAAATAAGTCACTCACCAAAGTTGACATTTGAGAACAGGTGCCTGACAGTTGCTTCTCCACGAGCGGTGCATCAGTCCCAGCTCCTTCCACACTCACTAAACTTTGACTCATCGGCTGCATATATTTAATGTCACTCCTTCTGGAGTCAGTCGTCCTGCACACCTCGTAGTTGTACACGTGTGGGAGAGTCCCTGTCCCCAAAGTGTCTGAATAACGTGGAGGATAATATGGAATCACAGGGAGACTGGAGTGATACAGGACGCGAGACTGTCTCCATCTGTAGATTTTCACTGATATAATAACCACTAAACACGTGATGAAACAGG